>NW_026948158.1:390913-575913 GCF_963921235.1 Mobula hypostoma | reverse complement strand
TGTTTTTAAGCTAGGTTCTCAGACAGTCAGACTGAGTCCACTAACACTTTTGGAAACTTTTGCCTGTACCGGATTCTACGGACATATTTTAAGTTCAAAACGAGATGAATAAACCCTGGTGGTTCCTCTATGACAAGGAGGGGTAATGTCGGGCAGTGCATTAGTGACAGGAGACTCTTTGCTTGGTGTACATACAGGAAGTACAGTGGCCGCAAAGGAGACTCCAGGAGGGGGTGTTGGCTCCCGGGTGCTGCGCTCCAGGATGTATCAGAGCGGCTGGAGGATATTCTCAAAGGGAAGCGTGAACAGTCCGAGGACATGCTCCGCATTGTCACCAATGTCTTTGTCAAAAAAGGGGAAGAGGCCCTACACAGTGAGTATATATATAGTTCGGAAAAAGGGTGAAGAGAAGGACATCCAGGTAATTATCTTTGTATTACTTCCGGTGCCAGAGGTAGGAATGGGATGATAACACAAATGAATGAGTGGCTGAGGAGATGGTGCAGGTGGTCAGGGTTTCAAGCTTGGATGATAAGAACATTTTGGGCAAGGGTTGATCTATAGGAGAGGAATGAATTGCACCTGAACTGGAGGGCAATTAATATGCTGGACTGAAGATTTGTTTATGGTACACAGGAAGGGTTTAAACTAGTTTAGCATGGGTCTACAATCAAGTTAGTAAGTGAAGGATCGGACACAAAGTTAAATGTCAGGGAAAGTATGGACAAGCAAATTAAAATGAGCAGGCATGATGATATGGATAGTTTGAAGAGCGAGTCTTTGAATGTGAGGAGCATTACGGGCATTGGTGATGAACATAGAACATGGATCAATAGATGGAACTACAATATTGTGGCCATTACAGAGGCTTGGCTGGGAGAAGGGCACGTATGTGTGATTAATGTACCAGGCATTCAACGCTGTAGAAAACATAGAGAAGGAACAGAAGGAGCAGAAGTAGACCATTTAGCCCAGCGAGTCTGCTTCCCCTATTCAATTATGGGTTGATCCAATTATTCCAGTCATCCCCATTCGCCTGCCTTCACCCCATACCCTCAGATGTCCTGGTGAATCAAGAACCTATCTATGTCTGCCTTAAATACACGCAATGACTGGGCCTCCACAGCCGCTCGTGGCAACAAATTCTTCAGATTTACCACCCTTTGACTGAAGTAATTTCACCGCACCTCAGTTCTATAAGGATATCTTTCAATCCTGAAGTCGTGCCCTCTTGTCCTAGAATCTTCTACCATGGAAAATAACTTTGCCATACCAAAACTGTTCAGGCCTATTACATTCAGAATGCTTCAATCAGATCCCCCTCATTCTTCTCAACTCCAGGGAATACAGCCCAAGAGCTGCCAGACATTCCCACATACATAACCCTTTTATTGCTGGAATCATTCCCGTGAATCTTCTCTGAACCCTCTCCAAAGCCACTATAACCTTTCAAAAATAAGGAGCACAATACTCCAAGTGTCATCTCATGAGTGCCTTATAGAGCATCGACATCCCGACCTGAGAACACTGATTTGTCAGTGATATTTTAAATGCATTCAAAAAGGAAAAGGAACCACAAAGAAAGTTTAGAAAGTACACAGTAGACAAGGTCTTTGATAAATATGTAGCAATATGCTCTTTAAACAGAGAGTCAGTAGTGCTGACTGATGGTGGGGGAGGGACGATGATTTTGCTGAGCAGGACTGGAGAGAATACCAACACACATTGTACATGCATTAAAAACATAAGTGGAAGTGGCGCCATGGAGAAGGTAGGAATGTAGAGAACTCAGTGGTGGAGGAGTGAATGTATGCCTGGAGCCAAAAAAAAATGGCCAATATACCCAATGAATATTTCATGTCTATATATATCAAAAACGAAGTGACGGAGGAAAGAACTTTCTGGAACGATACGTTGATATTCTGGAACGATACGTTGATATTCCACATTGATAACAAGCTGGTGGGAGTTTCGGGATTCTGAAATAACACGAGGTTGGATAACTCACCAGGACTGGACAGGATTCATTCCAGGTTATTGAGAAGGTGTGGAGCAAGATTCCAGACTGAAGTTCTTTGGAGAGTGGTTTTAATTATAATTGTTGCTGCAGAGGATTGGTGATGAGCCAACATTGTTACCCTGTTTAACAAGGGCTATAGAGACTAACCAGCAAACTACACCATTTACATTAAAATTTGGTGCAGTTGTAGATAGTGAAGAAGGTTGCCAAAAGATTCAGCAGGACACAGAGCAGCTGGAATTGTGGACAGAAAAATGGTAGATGAAGTGCTGTACTCTGGGAAGTCAAAATTCAGAGGTTTTGTTCAGAAATCCTCTTCCTATTGGAGTATGGTAGTTATGCCAGTCACATGCTCTGCCTGATGATGTGGGAGGGCAGGGAGTCGGTCAGTGTTTCCGATAACTTTATTAGTGAGATGGCGACACCCAAACTGTAGGATGTCGGTAAGTTTGGTGACCATCAGGTTAGCAAAGGGGAAGAGTTAGACAGTGCAAATTCCCCCAGTGGCTGCTTCCCTCACAGCAAGTAAACGTTCTGAATGCTGATGGTGGAATGAACTCTCAGGGCACAACAGCAGCAACCAGGCAGCTGGCACTGATAGTGTCTCTGATGCCCAGCAGCGGAGGAGGAGAATAGGAGGGACAGTAATTGAGAGAAGATTCAAGATTCGGTGGCTGTAAATGAGATACCAAGTTGTTGTGTTGCTCCCTGAGTACCAGGGTCAGGAATGTGTTGGAGCACCAGTAGAAACTTCTCAAGCTTTTGTGGTGCACACAACATGGTAGAAAGATGGTTGAGCTTGTACACTGTGAGTAGAGGAAATTCGGAGAGAATATAAAAATCACAAAAGGACAATAGTCTCTAGATACTCCTACTACCACATATATGTAAGGATAGAAATAAAATGACGATTCAAATGAGTATGTGACCTAGAAGCTGATGCGGGGCGGGGGTTGGGGGGTTGAGGTGTGGAAGATTGAAGTTCTTGGATCACTGCAATTTCTTCTCTGGTAGGGAGACCTGCACACATGAGATTGATAGCTCCTGAACTGGAGATGGAACAATATCCTGGAGATTTGCGAGTGATGCTCGGAATAGTGTAAATGGGAGTGGCACTCAGTGTGATCCTGAGCAGGGATAATACTGCCACCAATGAGATCAAATTCAGTAAACAGAATATACAAGAGCACCGACAAAGGAGAAGAAAGAAAAATGGTTTAATCTGCATTTACCTTAATGCAGGAGGCTGGAGAGGTCAGGTGGATGAACTCAGGTGTGACTGACTTTGAGAACTGCTAGATCACTTTTATCTCGTTATAGGTCAATGATTTGGGTGACAGAATTAATTGTTTTGAGGTAGAGTTTGCAGACGATTCAAAGATAGGTGGAGGGGCACGTAGTGTTGAGGAAGCAAGGGGTCTGCAAAAGGACAGACAGATTGAGAGAATGGACAAAGAATTGGTAGTTGGAAAATCATGCAGGCATGCATAATAACCAGTAATGGCATAGGTTATTTTCTCAGTGGGGTGAACATTAAAAAAAAACAGAGGTGCAAACGGACTTCGTTGTGTGCAGTTGTGTGCTGTAGCAGCGGGCTGAGGGTAGCAGACACCAACAAAATCAACAAACTCATTCGTAAGGCCAGTAATGTTTTGGGGATGGAAATGGACTCTCCTTCGGTGGTGTCTGAAAAGAGGATGCTGCCAAAGTTGCATGCCATCTTGGACAATGTCTCCCATCCACTACATAATGGACTGGTTGGGCACAGGACTACAATCAGCCAGAGACTCATTCCACCGAGATGCAACACTGAGCGTCATAGGAATCAATTCCTGCCTGTGGCCAATAAACTTTACAACTCCTCCCTTGGAGGGTCAGACACCCTGAGCCAATAGGCTGGTCCTGGACTTATCTCCTGGCATAATTTACATATTACTATTTAATTATGTATGGTTTTATTACTATTTAATTATTTATGGTGCAACTATAACGAAAACCAATTTCCTTCGGGAACAATAAAATATGACTATGACTATGACTATGACTATGACTATGACTATGACTGTGACTATGACTATGACTATGACTATGACTATGACTGTGACTATGACTATGACTATGACTATGACTGTGACTACGACTATGACTATGACTACGACTATGACTATGACTATGACTATGAAGTCCTTCTGCGCGATTTCTAAAGATTAACCTGTTGGTTGATTCATTGGCATGGAGGACAAATCAATGTTAAAAGTATTCAATTCAAGAGGACAAATACAAGTGTAATGCTGATGTTTGACAAGATATTGGTCAGCCTGCACTTGGAGTATTGTGAGCAATTGTTGGCTCCTTATCTAAAAAAAACAAAAAAATATGCTGACATTGGAGAGGGTCCAAAGTGGAAATTAATCTTTCAGAAGTGATTGGTGCCTCTAGGCTATACTCGCTGGATTTCATAAGAATTAGGGAGATCTTATTAAAAACTATTGAATATTGAAAGGCTTGCATAGAGAGATGTGGAGAGGATGTTTCTATAGTGAAGGTGTTTAGGAACAAAGTGGACAGCCGTAGAATAGAGGGACATTCATCTAGAACACAAATGAAGAGGAATTTCTTCAGAACGTGGGAAGTGAAACTGGAATTCATTCCCCCAGACAGCTGTGAGGCCAGGTCATTCAGTATGAAATGTAGATAGATCGGTGTTTGATTAGTCAGTCTATCAACGGGTTGCGCAGAAGAGCCAAGAGAATGGTATTAAGATGAACAAAAACAAAATCGGCCATTGTGGAATGGTAGAGCAGACTGCATTTGTCTGAATGGCCAAATTTTGCCCCCATTTTTTATGGACATATCACAACCATAACAGAAACATGACTGCGAGAAAGGCAGAATGGGCAGCTCAGTGTTCCAGGATACAATGATTCAGGGAAGAGCGGAACAGCAGTTACCCTCCACAGGACAATGGACATAATAATGATCCATAAAACGGGCATCATTCATAGCTGAATCATCTCGTGAGTCCTTATGGATACCAGTTGGACATAAGCATATGGTATTATAGGAACCCCAACAGTTAACAGGAATTGTAATCACAGATATGCAGAGAGACTGCAGCTGGTTAAGCATATTAAACAGTATTAGTAAGAGATTTTAACTTCGTAATATTGACTAGGCCTATCGTAGTTTAAAAGACATATTTTTTTAGGCACTGTAACAGTGGGACAGAATTTGTCCTTGATCCTGGTAGTGTGTGTTGCCAATCCGCTTTGTCTGCTGCCCAGATGGAAGGTGTGAGAAGAGAAAATGACAGGGGTGGGAAGGGTCTTTGATGATGTTAAGTGCTTTCCCAGGTCAGCAGGAGAGGCAGACGGAGTGGATGGAGGGGAGTAACGTTTTTGTGACAGACTGGGTTGTGCTCACAAAGTCCTCCTCTGATATGACTTCACAAATTGCCACAACTCACCTATCTGGAATCATCAGCAATTACTATTCCTCAGCCGAGTCACCAAGCTGATCAAGATTCCCTTACATCAGGATCAGCTTTACTTAATTATCAACGACATGTGCTGTGAAATGTATTAACTTAGATGCAGTAATTCAATGCAATACATGATCATATAGAAAGAGGGAAACCCGTAAATCCACAACTTTTAGTTTAGATGCATATTGAACAGATCAAAACTAGTGTAAAGCAGAAATAATATATGTATTTAAAATGAGGTAGTGTTCATGGGTTCAATGTCCATTTAGGAATCGTAGGACAGAGGGGAACAAGCTGTTCCTAAATTGCTAAGTGCGTGCCTTCAGACTTCTGTACTTCCTTCCCAGCAATGAGGAGATGGCATACCCTTAGTGATGGGGGTCCTTCAGAATGGACGTCACCTGTCTGAGGCACCGCTCCTGGAAGATATCTTGGGTACTATGGAGACGAGTATCGAAGATGGAGCAAACTAATTTTACAACTTTTTGTAGGTTGCAGTAGCACCTGGCCTGACCTGACTGCAGTGATGCAGCTGGTCAGAATGCTCTCCACGGTACATTTACAGACCAAAAACCTTCAAACTCCAAATGTGATAAGCCGCTGTCTCGTCGACTTTGCAGTTGCATAGTTATGATGGAACGATTTTAGAAAGATCTCCTCAGAGATCTTGATATCCAGGAACTTGAATTTTCATTCTTTCATTCTCTCTCTCTCTCTCTCTCTCTCTCTCTCTCACACACACACACACACACACACACACACACACACACACACACGCACACACACTCTCTCTCTCTCTTTCTGTCTCTCTCTCTCTCCCTCCTCCTCTCCTCCCTCCCCACTTCTGAGCCCTCTATTAGGATTGGTTTTGCTGCTATCTCTTACCCTTGTAATTATTTATGCCTTCATCATTCTTTCTATTAGATTGAAAATGGTGATGAGAATGTAGGTCAAGTCCACAGTTTAGCGATCTATTCTTAAGAAAAGGCATTCTTTGTGGATTTGATAGGATCTAGCATATGTGGATTCAGAGACTCCGTATGAAGGAGAATGAAGAAATGGCAAGTGGGAGTTTATTATGAGTGGGATAGCAAGTGTCCAGGAGCAGCATTTTCCTGTAAAGGTGAAGGGTAACCTGGCATGTTTTGGAAACATTGGCCAACGAGAGATATCGATGCTCTGTTCGAGAAATAAAGGAAGCATACACTGGGTGTAAGATATCAGGATCGGGCAAATTACTTGATAACAATACAAATGATTAAGAATAGTCTAAAGAGGGAAAAGGGAAGGGCAAAGCAGGGATGGATCTAGCAGGTCAGTAAAATACCAGGAAGTTCTAGAACTATATTAAAAGTGTCGCTAGGGAGAGAGAGATCCTATAGAAATCAGAAGGGTTGCCTGTATCTTGAACCACAGGAAATAGGTGTGATTATTAATCAATTAAGGTATATTTCTGTTTGGTGTTAAGTGAGGTAAAAATTCTGTTTGCTTCAGAGATAATGGAAACGAGTGGAGTTGCTTTGGAGGACATTAATATTACCTGGGAGCAGATATTTGTAGCCTCTCAGCGTATTAAGGTGGATGAAACCTCAAGGACTAACCAATTGTTCTTTGGAAAACAGGAGAGAAATCGTGGAGGCCCTTCTGAAGACATTTGCTTCATGATTAACCACTGAGGGCTGTCCAGCCTTGACTGAAGGACTCAGAGGAGCATTCTTCATTTCAGCCTCATTTCGAAGGGGTAATTCTGAATGCAAGGTGCTGCTTATCTCGTCAATTTCTGATTATATACATAACAATCTTCCCCTTTGTGTTTCTTTAGCTTTCTCCAGCTTTCCGCTTGCGTGAGTTAAAAATTATCTTAGCCATTGTTCCGTTAATTATAATGTGTCTCTTTCTGCGTTTTCACCCTCTCAGACCGTCCCTTTAGAAAACAACTTTTCAAACTCAACAATAATTCACTTTTTCTTTGCCCAAGGACTACTCAGTATACTGCGTAGTTTACGACTGTCACGTTGATACTAACCATGATCAGATTATCTCTGCTCCAATTTCCCCTCACTGTGTCATTTCATGTTGATATCCTCTCCCATTATCTTCTCTCTCTCTCTCTTACCGTGTTCTCTCTCTTTCTCTGACACACACACACACACACACACACACACACACACACACACACACACACACACACTCAAACACACACAGAACTGTAGGTCAGAGGTAAAGTTAGTTTGTATAACAATTGAAAGCCTGTTGCTAGAAGGTGGTTCGTGGTGGCAGACAGAAGGCGAGCCTATAGGTAGAGCAAGAAGAGAAAAAGAGGGTGATGGAAATGATCGGTTATGACGGGAGTAGGAGTGGCTGATAAAAACAAAATTAAACTCCAAGATCAGGCAGTTTTGACAGAAGCAGGAAGCGGGCAACAGGTTCCATTCAAACTTCAATTTTACAGGGCGGGATGAGGTGTGAAGGGGATTTCTCTGTGATGGTGAGGCCAGGGATGCTGCCGGAATGCGCTAAAAACAGCTTTTTTTTTAAACTCTAAGGCAACACACAAAAACGGGGAAAAAAAAGGAACAAACATTCGACAAGACTCTGTGGAATGGTTTTCCATAGATGCTGTCTGGCCTGCTGAGTCGCTCCAGCACTTTGTGTATGGAAAAGAGTAAATAGTCATCGTTTCTATAGGAGACCCTTCATCAGGATCTGATTTTCTGTGTATCGTTCTGTATTTGCAGCATCTACAGATTTTCTCAATTTTGTTTTGTAACTATGTTCACATTGTTTCTATTTACCCAAAAGTGGGGGATAGAATAGGGAGCATGAAGGCAGCTGAATTGTAATACTTCACAGCATTTATCTCTAAAGTTTCATAAGTTTCAAAATCCGATTCAGTGGGTATTTCACTGCATTCTTTAGGTCCTTTCGGAATTTGCTCTGAGTCAGGGCGTAAATACACGTGTTGGTGCAGGAACTGAGAACCTGCAGCATTACTGAAGTGCGTTCCGTGAAGAAACGGGGATCCATGAGAGAATAAACAAAATTCATTGAAATCCGTCTGTAGATATAAAATATCACCGGTGTTCCCCACAACAATATGGAACTACCGTTTATGCTGAAGATCAAAAGGATGGATCTGAGTCGGTTCTCCATCTCCCGGTCCTTGTCATTCTCTCCACTCTTTGTCCCCGGAGCCGCCTGCGGGCTTGACTGGCCGCTAGAATCAGACTCACAGTCAGAATACTGAAAAAAAATTTTAAAAAAGGGACACAAGGGGATAAAATGAGGTGAAACAGATCAAATACCATCCAGGAAGGACAGTTCTTGAAGCTCGGGGAATAAGCACAAAACCAGGGAGCACCATCGATCATTTCTCTAGGCTCGTATATGAAGTACCAGGGGACACATTCCAAACAACCAGCACACTCACTGTCCCGATAAACACAGCCGCCGTTCTCTCAGTGCAATAACTTGCTTTCAGCTTCCAATAGCAAATAGCCACAAATCGATCGACTGTGTAAACAACATTCAGCCAGACAGAGGTCGCAGTGTTCGTAAAAATCAACCATTTACGGAGGCTGCATACAGGGGTGATGAACACGAATGATCGGGGAAAATAAACTGAAGTAGACAACCCCAACAGCGGTTCCGAGATAACTACTAAGAGATCGGCCGCTGCCATTCTCACCAGGTATCGAGTAACATATTTCGAGACACCGCACATTCCTCAGGACAGGATCACAACGCCACAAAGTTAGCTAGAATAGAGACAATGAGAAGCAAGTTAAGAAAACACGACGCAGAAGCCAATGGAACAGTTTGAGCGGATCCTGTAATATACTAGGATTGAATTTAGCAGCCCAGAGGTAATGTTACAACTATAGAGAACACCGGTCAGAACCCACTTGTCGTACTATACTCAATTCTGGTCACCTCACTACAGGGAGGATGTGGAAACAAAAGTAAAGGTGCAGAGGGTATTTGCAAAGATGTTGCCCAGATCGGCGAGCTTGCCTTATGAGAATAGGCAGAGTGAACTCGGACTTTTCTCCTTGGCGTGGCGAAGGATGAGAGGTGACCTCATAGGGAAAGGATGGTAGGGTACAGGAACCGTGGTGTACAAAGGCACCTGTAAATCTAGCCAAGAAGAAAAGAAGAGCTTACGAAAGGTTCAAAAAACTAGGTAATGATATGAATCTAGAAGACTATAAGACTAGCAGGAAGGAGCTTAAGAATGAAATTAGGAAAGCCAGAAGGTGCCATGTGAAGGCCTTGGCAGACAGAATTAAGGAAAACACCAAGGCATTCTACAAGTATGTGAAGAGCAAGATGATAAGACGTGAGGGAATAGGACCAATCAAGTGTGACAGTGGAAAAGTGTACATGGAAACGGAGGAGATAGAAGAGGTACTTAATAAATACGTTGCTTCAGTATTCACTACGGAAAAAAAAATATCTTGGCGATGGTAGGGATGACTTCCAGGCAACTGAAAAGCTTGAGCAGATTGATATTAAGGATGTACTGGAGCTTTTGGAAAGCATCAAGTTGGGTAAGTCACTGGGACCTGATATGAAGTACCCCTGGCTACTGTTGGAAGTGAGGGAGGTGATTGCTGAGCCTGCGGCGATGATCTTTGCATTATCAATAATGACCGGAGAGGTTCCGGAGGACTGGGGGGTTGCGGACGTTATTCCCTTATTCAAGAAAGGGAGTAGAGATAGCGCAGGAAATTATAGGCCAGTGAATCTTACTTCAGTGGTTGGTGAGTTGATGGAGAAAATCCCAAGAGGCAGGATTTATGATCATTTCGAGAGGCATGCTTAGAAATAGTCAGCATAGCTTTGTCAAAGGCAGGTCATGCCTTTACGTGCCTGATTAAATTTTTTGAAGATTTCACTAAACACGTTGATGAAGGTATTGCCCTATATGTAGTGCATATGGATTTCAGCAAGGCATTTGATAAGTGACCCCATGCAAGGCTTATTGAGAAAGGAAGGAGGCAAGGGATCCAAGGGGACATTCCTTCGTAGATCCAGAATGGACCTGCCCACAGAAGGCAAACAGTGGGTGTAGATGGGTCATATTCTGCATGGAGATCGGTGACCAGTGGTGATCCTCAGGAATCTGCTCTGGGACCCCTATTCTTCATGATGTTTATGAATGACGTGAATGAGAAAGTGGAGGAATGGGCTAGTAAATATGCCAATGACACAAAGATTGGAGGTATTGTGGTTAGTGTGGAGGGCTATCCGAAGTTACAGTGAGACATTGGTCGGATGCAAAACTGGGCTGAGCAGTGGCAGATGGAGTTAAACCAAGATATCTGTGAGGTTGTTCAGTTTGGTAGGATCAGAGGGATCTTGGGGTCCGAGCCCATAGGACATTCAAAGCTGCTGCGCAGGTTGACTCTGTTTAAGATGGCATATTGTGCATTGGCCTTCATCAACAGTGGGACTGAGTTTAAGAGCCAAGAAGTGATTTTGCAGCTATATAGGACCCTGGTCAGACCCCACTTAGAGTACTGTGCTCAATTTTGTTCGCCTCACTAGAGGAAGGACGTGGTGACCATAGGAACGGTGCAGAGGAGATTTACAAAAATGTTGCCTGACTTGCGGAGAATGCCTTATGAAAACAGGTTGAGTGAACACGGCCTTTTCTCCTTGAAGTGACTGAGAGTGAGAGGTGACCTGACAGAGCTGTATAAACTGACGAGGAATAGTCAATAGGCTTTTTGCCAGGGCTTAAATGGCTACCACGGGAGGACACAGTTAAAAGGTGCTTCGAAGGAGATACAGAGAAGATGTCAGGGCTAACTGTTTTTTTACGCAGAGAGTGGTGAGTGCATAAACTTCATCAACTTCCATTGCGATTCCTGTCAGTGACAGAGCAGCGAAGGACGGAACAAAAACAGAAAATTCTGGAAGCACTAATCCAGACAAAACTGAATATGTGGGGAAAAAAAAGTTGAAATACTTCTCCGCAGAACTGTTGTCGGAGAGATCCCTGACACGAGAGTTAACTGGCTTCTCTTTCCATACAAGCTGCTTGGTGTTAGTTTTTCCAGCAGTCCCGGATTTTGTTTCCTATCCCAGTATTTGCCACCTCACTGACTTTACAACAGAATATTGACTGATTCCGACAGATACAGCGCAGTCTGACACAACCGCACAGACAGACATGGCACCTCCCAGTGAATCCATCAGAGGGAAGCAGGGCAGAGGAATTCAACGTCCAGCAGCAAACTCGCTGCCGTAGTCAGATGCCTGTAACAGCGTCAGATGTAGATATATTAGAATACATTTCACAGTACTGATAACTACGAAGCACCACTTCGGTTGTTTTAACTGACTCAGCAGCGAGTTCGTTGTGTTGTCCCTCAACTGCTTCATATTCAGTCATACAGAATACATTTATCAAAAATCCACATTTTTTGTGCTCCAACATGGAACTCCTCGCATTTGCTACAGTGTTACTACCAGTCGATATTTTGATTGTTGGACCTCACTTACGGGAATCGAAACTGTGGACAGGTAACAGTCCGCATTTGTCTGCATTTGTACGTGAGTAGTGATTCCCGTTCGTGTCCCATGATTTTGTTACCTGTGTGTTGCATGGGGCGACTGAGGAGAACCCAAGTGCAGGATACCAGCACGTCGACTGAGTTGGGGACGCTGGCGTAGACATAGACGTAGTACAGCAACCCGGAGGAATCTTGACAAGGAGACGGGATTTAAGACACTATCTGGAGACTAGTGCTGAACTTGGAACTAAACGTAGAACTAACGGTTCTATCGAACGAAGTATTACACGAGAATGGACCAACACTGGCGACCTGTGTAGTGACGCCATCGTACTTATTGCACAGTCTCTGATGCAAACCAGCTGTAAGGTAATTAAGTAAACTAGCAGTAATTGGAAATATAACGGCTGAAATTAGGGCATAATCAGGGAGAACGGATGCGTTAAAGGGGAACAGCCAAACGGAACCATGACAGCTCCCTTCCCTCAATGGGAGCCTCCTGGCGATCCACCAGGCTTGCCTGGATGGTCTCCATGGAAATCCGGGATGAGAGAAGGATCCAGAATGTAGGAGCGGGGAATCCAGGAACGTTCCTCTGTGCCGTACCCCTCCCAGTCGACCAGGTACTGGAGACCCTTGCCTCGACGGCGGATATCGAATAACAGCCGGACGGTGTACGCCGGATGGTCGTCGATGAACCGGGGTGGGTGGGGGTTGGTGGAGGGGGTTCGGTCGGAGGACACGACAGAAACTGGTTTTAACTGGGAGACATGAAATGTAGGATGGATACGCATAGAGCTAGGTAGTTTGAGCCGGATTGGCGTGGGATTCATAATATTCTCAACCTCGAAAGGTCCCAGGAAGCGGGGAGCGAGCTTCTTGGGCTGGTTGTTCAGATGAATGTCTCTAGACGAGAGCCAGACCATCTTCTCAGGTCGATTCTCAGGAGCAGGGGTACGATGGCGGTCGGAACTTTCCCGGTTACGGTTGGCTGAGCGAAGCAGGGCCGTGCGTGTGTCCTCCCAGATTTTCTGGCACCTGTGTATATGGGCCTGGACTGACGGCAACGCAATCTCTTCTTCCTGAGCGGGAAACAACGGGGGTTGATAACCAAGAGAGCGTTCAAAAGGAGATTTTCCGGTCGCAGTGCTGACAGAGTTGTGGGCATATTCTACCCATGCGAGATGGTTGCTCCTGGTAGACGGGTTGTTGGCTGTTATACAACGTTACGCGGCCTCCAACTCTGTTTCTCCGTTGGTCTGTGGTTGAAAACCGGACGATAGGCTAACTGAGGCACCAAGGGCTCGAAAAAGAATCTCCAAACTTGTGAAATGAAGTGAGGACTCCCGTTCGGAGACAATATCCGAAGGAATTCCGTGAAATCGGAAAACGTGAATCTTCTGGCTGTTTGTTTAGATCCATAGATGCTGATTGCCCTGCAGAGTTACCCCACCAGCTTGTGTGTCTAACACATGGTTTACAACATCTTTGTTCATAACATTGAGTTGAACTTTCAATCGGCAGAATGTCTTGTGCAATGTTTATATTTAAAGCTCAAAACGTTTTTTTTTCTTTCGTTTATCCAGGTACGTCACCAGATATGACAATAAGGATCACTTCCTTGCAGGAATTCAGAGTAGAATAAAGAAATACAATGGAATCAATGTAAAGCTAGATCCAAAAACTGACAACCAAACAGTCTGCAGAGGAATACAAGCTGTGAAAATATATTAATAAACAAAGAAACAATCAGTGAATAAATAATACCGAGAACACGAGTTGTAAGGTCACTGAAAGTATTTCCGTACGTTATGGTATCTATTCAGCGTTCTGCTGAGTGCAGTATCCGAAGTGGTTCAGAAGTTCGATGGTTAAAGTGTTGTAACTGTTGCTGAACCCGGCAACGTAGCTCCAGTACTCCTGTTTTGATGGCAGCAGGGAGGACAGCCTATGGCGGTTTCCCTTGTTTCCTTTCCGTGTAATTTGGTACCTTCACGAGTGCATAGTTTGGGACGTTATGTTGCAACTTATAAATCTTTGGCCTCTCTGCAGAACTGCATTTAATTCTAGTCGCCTCCATTACATGGAGGATGTTGAGGTCTTGCGGAGTGCTGTGTAGAGACCCAATGCGATGCTGCCTGAATTACAGTAGATGTCAAGAGGATATGTTCCATAGAAGGGGAGTCAAGAACCAGAGGACACAACCTTAGACTACATGTACACTCCTTTAGAACAGAAACGAGAAAGAATGTTCAGCGCTACATTATGGGCTGAGGGGACAGCTTCTGTTTTTATCTGTGCTGTATTTTTATGATCTTTGATCTGTGTACTAAGTTCCATGTTCTGTGGTCTATGTTCTATGTTCTCTATTCTATGTTTTGTGTTCTGTGCTTCAAGGTCAGAGGTGGCAACGCATGGGGATTGACGACATTAAATGAAATCACTTCAGAATAAATTCTAAAGGCACTCACCGACTTGAACGAAGACGGCAGACCTGGAAAGGAATATAGAGCGTCTTTCTATAGCTATTGTGATGAGACATAGCACATAGCAGTAAACTGCCCTTCATAGATGCTGCCTGACCTGTTGGTTCTTCCAGCATTTCGTGTGCGTTATGCTGGATTTCCACGATCTGCAGAATCTCTTGTGTTGAGCACAAACGATAGGATGAATGGACTCCGTTGCTTCGTAAGTTTCTGTTATGCCAATAGGCAGTTCTGTTACAGCCGATGGGACCCCATTCTGCAGCTAATGCTGGTGCTGGCAGGCGAGATCTTATCTTTGCAAGATGAGCTCGAAGTTCGCATCCCAGAGTTAGGGTTCTCTGCAAAGGATCGCATTCCTTCCTGTGGTGTCTGAAGGTGTTGACAGCCCTATCTGCCCCTGAGAGCGATGTTGTTTACTACCTAATTACAAACCTGAGTGAAATTCAGATAAATCTAGATGTGTTGATACGGGAATCACAATTAGTTAGAGGCAGTTCCAGCTCGTCATAACTGAGACGGATTGCACCTTGCCCCTTGATTGTCGGGTGGGTGCAGTTCATAAATTTCTATATTCTTGGTCCGTTACTAGAAAAGGATAGACCCACATTGGAGAGTGATCAGAGGACAAAAACATAGAAACATAGAAAACCTACAGCACAATACAGGCCCTTCTGTCCACAAAGCTGTGCTGAACATGCCCTTACCTGAGGAATTACCTAGGGTCACCCATAGCCTTCTATTTTTCTGAGCTCCATACACCTGTCCAGGAGACTCTTAAGAGACCATATCATATCCGGCTTCACCAACGTCGCCGGCAGCTCATTCCACACAGCCACCACTCTCTGCGTAAAAAAAAAATACCCCTGATATCTCTGCCGTACCTACTTCCAAACACCTTAAAATTTTGTCCTCTCGTGTGAGCCATTTAGGTCCTGGGAAAAAGTCTCTGACTATCCACAGAATCAATGCCTCTCATAAACTTATACGCCTCTACCAGTTCACCTCTCATCCTTCGTCGCTCCAAGGGGAAAAAAAGCGGATTTCACTCAATCTATTCTCATAAGGCACACTCCCCAATCCAGGCATCATCATTGTAAATCTCCTCTGCATCCTTCCTATGGTTTCCACATCGACCAGAACTGAGCACAGTACTCCAAATGGGGTCCGACCAGGTTACGATATAGCTGCAACATCACTCTCGGCTGCTAAACTCAATCCCATTGTTGATGAATACCAGTGCACCGTATGCTTTCTTAACCACAGAGTCCACCTTCGCAGCAGCTTTGAGTGTCCTATCGACACGGACCCTAAGATCCCGCTTATCCTCCACACGGCCAAGAGTCTAACCAGTAAGACTATATCTGCCATCATACTTGACCTACCAAAGTGAACCACCTCAAAATTATCTGGTTTGAACTCCATCTGCCGCTACGCAGCCCATTTCTGCATCCTATCAATGTCTCGCTGTAACCTCTGAGAGGAATTCAGATTATCAACAACACCCCAACCTTTGCGTCATCAGCAAATTTACTAACCTATCCACTTGTACATCTCGGTCATTTATAAAAAAAAAACATAGTGTAGGGGTCCCAGAACAAAACCCTGAGGCGCACGAGTGGTGACCGATCTTCATGCAGAAGATGACCCTCTACAATCATTCCTTATCAAATGCCTTGCTGAAATCCATATACACTAAATCTAGTGCTCTACTGTCATCAACATGTTTATTCACATCCTCGAACAATTCAGTCAGGCTCCTTAGGCAGGACCTGCCTTTCACAAAGCCATGTTGACTATTCCAAATTATATGACGCCTATCTAAATGTTCATAAATACTGCCTCTCAGGATCTTCTCCATCAACTTACCAACGACTGATGTAAGACTCACTCATCTAAAATGTCCTGGGCTATCTCTACTCCCTTTCTTGACTAATGGAACAACATCCTCCGGAATCACCAATCCTCCGGAACCTCCACCGTCCACATTGATAATGCAAAGATAATCGCCTGAGGCTCAGCAATCTCCTCCCTCGCCTACCACAGTAGCCTGCGGTACATCTCGTCCGGTCCCGGTGACTTATCCAACTTGATGCTTTCCAAAAGCTCCTGCACATCGTCTTTCTTAATATCTACATTCTCGAGCTTTTCACTCCGCTGTAAGTCATCCCTACAATTACGAATATCCTTCTCCGTAGTGAATACTGAAGTAATGTACTCATTAAGTACCTCCGCTATCTCCTCCTATTCCATGCACACTTTTCTACTGTCACACTTGATTGGTCCTATTCTCTCACTTCTTATCCTCTTGCTCTTAACATACTTGACGAATCCTTTGGGCTTTCCTTAATCCTGTCCACCAAGGCCTTCTGATGGCCCCTTCTGGCTCTCCTAATTTCTTTGTTCAGCTCCTTGCATTTAGCCTTATAATATTCTAGCTCTCTGTCAATACCTGTTTTTTAAACCTTTCTCAAGCTCATCTTTTTTTCTTGATTAGATTAACAACAGCCTTTGTAAACCAAGGTTCCTGTACCCTACCATCCTTACCTTGTCTCATTGCAACGTACCTGTGCAGAACTCCACGCAAATATTCCTGGATATTTGCCACATTTCTTCCGTACATTTACTTGAGAAGATATGCTTCCAATATGTTTCAAATTTATGCCTCGGGTTCCTGCCTGATAGCCCCAGATTTCCCCCTAACTGTAATTAAACGCTTTCCTAACTTGTCTGTTCCTGTCCCTCCCCAATGATATGGTAAAGAAGATAGAGTTGTGATCACTATCTCAGAAATGCTCTCCCACTGAGAGATCTGATACCTGATCAGGTTAATTTCCCAATGCCAGATCAAGTACAGCATCTCCTTTTGTAGGCTTACCTACATATTCTGTCAAAAAAACTTCTTGAACACACTTAACAAACTCCACCCCATCTAAACCCCACGTTCTAGGGACATTCTAATTGACATTTTGGAAATTAAAATCTCCCACCACAACAACCCTGTCATTTTTGCACCTTTACAGAATCTGTCTCCCTATCTGCGCCTCGATGTCCCCGTTTCTATTGCGTGGTCGAAAAGAAATACACAGTAGAATTATTGACACCTTCCTGTCATTAATTTCCACCCACAGTGACTCCATAGACAATCCCTCCATGTCTTCCTCCTTCTTTACGGCGGTGACTATATCTCTGATCAACAGTGCCACGCCTCCACCTCTTTTGCCTCCCTCTCTGATCTTTCTGAAAAATCGAAAGCCTGGCACTCGAGGTAACAATTCCTACCCCTGAGCCATCTGAGTCTCTGTAATGGCCACAACATCACAGCTCCAAGTACCGATCCACGCAAGAATGATCCTAGGACTGAAATAGTTAGTATATGATGGAGGACATATGGCTGTGGACCTGTACTCGCTAATGTTGATAGGAATGAGAATGAACTCATCGAAACCTTTCAAATATTGAAAGACCTCGATGGAGTGGACGGAGAGAGGATGTTTCCTCTAGCAGGGGAATCTATGATCAGCGGATGCCCCTTCAGAACAGAGATGAGAAGGATGTTTTTCAGCCAGAGGGCAATGAATCTGGGGCATTCACTGTCACTAACGCTGTGCTGTATGTCATTAGGCATACTTAAATCGAAGGTTGTTAGGTTCCCGACTAGTGAGAGCATGAAAGGTTACCGATGGAAAAAGGAGAATGCTGTTGAGAGGCGTAGTAAATAGGCCCTTACGGAGTGGCAGAGCAGACTCAATGATCCAAATAGCTTAAGCTTCCTACTATGCCTTATTGTCTTAGAGCAGACTTACACAACATTTTTTACCCTGGGGGAACCCCTGAAATAATGTTCGGTTCTCAAGGAACCCCTGCCTAAAATTATTATATCAACAACTCACGGTACGTTTGCGTACAGTTTGTCTAAAAAAAAACGCATTGTTTTCTAAACATTCTCGAGTGCACTGATTTTTGTTTGATAAATTTAACCATTTTTGCAGTATCATCCAGAACATTATTCATTCCATCTCCAACAGTTTTTGTCATCAGGACCTCTCTGTAAAGAAAGCATTGATTCGTTACACCGCCAGGATTTTCTTTTTTTTACAAGAGAAACTAAACATCTCATGGAGCCAACCATTAGTGAGACACCATCAGTAGAGATATTAACACAGTACTTCCAGGATAGACATTTTGTTTTCAGATATGAACTCAAATCATTAAATATATCGTGGCCTTTGCTTGTTTCAGGCAGCTCTTTACAAATGAAAAAAAAATGTTTCTGATTTTCACCGTCATTTAGAAATCTTACAAATGTTACAGCATGAAAATTATTGTTGAAATCTGTTGACTCATCAACCTCCATAGAGACGCTGGTGTTTTGTTTTTCATTTTATCACACAAAACCCCTTCAGCTTTATATGGCATGTCATCAATAGGTCGACATCATTCTGTTTGAAACCTTTTCAATTTCTCGTACTGCTTCTTGTCCGAACACAGGGGTTATTAAAATATATTTAAAAAGTATAATAAATAACTAATGAGGAAACCGCCGAACAATACTAAAACTACATAATACAATTAACTTCTGAACCACACAAACCACATTTTGGAACGTTTACCACAGGAGTAAGGCAGTAGGCCAATAGCGGAGTCGTTGCGCTTGAAAGGAAATCTACATCAGAGTGAACATTTCCCTCCATTTATCGACTGCACCCGGAGAGTGTGTACATTCCCGTAAATAATTCAGAGCTAAGTAGGTGGAATTTGGGGGAGGTAATTCGAGATGGAGACGGTGATGTCACAGCTCAGGCTGGACGAGTCAATTCAATACTTGGAAAACACACTTCAAACTCTGCACTACATCACGGAGCAATTATCAATAGCCTCCTCTACCTCACGTCAAAAACTGGGAATGGACTCAAGCGAATAAACATGGTCTTCCTGCGTGCTTCCATACCAGGCAGAGAGAATCCGAAAGAGTCTGATAATGAGGCTGCTCGGTCACCGCCCAGCACAGCGAGCGCTAGCATCACGCTGTGTGTTAAGTTCAGTAATGTTTGTTTATTTATTTATTTGTTTGTCTGTTTGTTTGTTCGTTAGTTAGTTAGTTCGTTAGTTAGTTGGTTAGTTAGTTAGTTACTTTATTTGTTTGCTTATTTATTTATTCGTTCTTTCCTTCTTAAATCACGATCTCTCTCGGTACCCCAGGATTCCAGGTAATCCGGGTTGACTCTGGTCTTAGAAGTTATGAACTACAAGGAGGAGTTGGAGAAACTGGAGTGTCTGCGGCAGAGGGTAGACCTGATAGAAGTTCATTAGCTTATGAGAGGAGTCGATGGAGGAGATAGTTGGTATATTTTCCTAGCTGGAAATATCAAATATCAAAAGGCATGAATTTAAGTTATGAAGGGTTAATTTCAAATGAGTTGCATGTGCCGAGTTCGTTATCACACACCGAATGATGAGTGCCTGCAATACGCTGACAGGAGTGGTGATGTGGCAGATGTGATAGAGGCGTTCATAGTGGGTGTTAGACAGACCAATGAACGCGGAGGAATTTGAGAGATAAGGATATTGTGTGGAGAGTAGGGATTGTTGGCCATAAAGAACTACAATCAATAAATCAGTCAATTCGAATGAATCAGGGACAGTGGAAGCAGGTTGACTAATTGCCTTTGTTCTCGCCATGCGGAAGAAAATGGTGGCTATCATTTTATGACTCTGTTCTCTCTATTTTGTGAGCTAAGTTCTCTGACTTGATCGGTGTTTTAAAGGTGACACAATTATGTTTCGGGTTATTTGTAGAACTAGGGATCATTTCCAAGTAAGAAGTTACGTCTAAGGTGTTCTTTGGTTGCCTATACATGCAGGTTTGTGACTGTTGAGGTGTATGTTTCCCCTGTGTGATTCAAGCTGGTTACTGATTGAGTACCAAGAGCTATAAGTTACCGGCTGTTGCGAAGATAAATACTGTCTGGGAGTAGAGCCAGTTAAAAACGTGCTAAAAGTCTAACATAGCTAATGAAACTGACATGCAAAATGTCAACTTTAAGACCCACCTATTCATTTTAAGTGTGTGTTCGAATTAGCTTCCCCACTTACCCTCCTCTCCGCCCCTGTAGGATGGGTGGATTTCTGCATCCAAACCCAGCTGACACTTAAGGCAGTAAATTTCCATATCCTCACCCCCATCCCCCACCCATTACCGCGAGGAACGAGAATCACTCTTGTTCTACACACTGGGGAAGTGGTATTTCCAGTAGCTGATTAACACACCGACTCGATTACATGTGAGGTTGGAATGTGTGAGATACCGCAACATCCAGGGAAAAACCCACCTAGTTACAAGGAGAACGTGCAAACCGCACAGACAACACACACACCATGCACACTACACACTACAGATTGCCACAGGTGAACACACGGAACATACATCATAGAACATTACAGAACAGTCGAGGGTCCTTGGTCCAGGATGTTATACCGACATTTAAGAGGCTCTGAGATATGTACATGGAGCTGTGGAAAATAGAGAGCGATGCGCTAAGGAAATTTTAGGAAGTCACTAGAGGAGGTTACATGTTCGGCACAACATTATGGGCCTGTGATGTGCTGTAAATTTCTGTGTTCTACGTTCTATGTTTTATGTTCTATGACATACTTCTGTTGCCTTAAAATTATCCACCCCTGTATTAGACATTGGTGCCCTAGGATAATATCCCTGCTCAGACTTTCAATTCAGTCACTTATTCCTATTATCAGAAACTCTCCTTTGAATCATCTCTCAGCCTCTTTGATTGTAAAGAAATAGCTGTACCCACCGTACCAGTGGGTCAGACGCAACAGTGCAATACGCCAAATCTGCGAAAGTGGATGTTCTTAGCTTTTGCCGATCTGTACTCAGTTAAGCATGATCAACAATGCTGATCCCGATAATATTACCTTATTTAACCAACTTCTTAAATCCTCTCTCACCATTAACGCTTTGTGCCAGTCGCAATTTAACACTGTAGGTCATATGAAAAGATTGTCCAATTGTGTCTTAAGATGTGTTTAAGTGTTTACCCTGTATCAGGAAGAACCAAGTAAAAGATATACAGTAATCACATGTGTGTCATTTTCCAAAACCGTAGCCAATGAATTTTTTTTAAAAGTGATAACCCGTTATGTAACTTCTACACCTGTTCTCCAACAGTCGTTGGAGACGAAAACCATATATTCTGAAAGCATACGAATTTAAAAAAAAAAATACAAATTGTGTTCATAAAAACTACAATTTTAGTCTTGCTGCTAACCCTGATAAAAGCACAAAAAAAAAAAACAGGCGATTCTAACTAAACCTACAGCACGGAATCAGATCATTCGGCCATCCTGTCGATATACTCGTTTGTGTTATTTTACACTTCGCAATTGTAACTGCACCTACCACTTCCTCTGGTAGCGCATTCCATATACCCTTTGTTCAATTACAGTTTATTATCAAATCCTGCAGTTGTCACTATATAACCTGATGTCTGAGATTCATTATGTACCACGTATTCACAGTAGAACAGAGAAATACAATAGAAACAATGAAAAACTACTCAAAATGTCTGACAAACAATTAATGTGCAAAAGAAAATACAGTTTGCCATAATGCATAAATAAATAGCAGATAAATATTACTGAGACATAAGGAGTAGAATACTTGGAAATAACTCCTTAGTTTGTCTATTCAGAAAGAAGTAAATCTGCAGATGCTGGAAATCAAAGCAACACCCATCGAATTCTGGAGGAACTCGGCAGGCCAGGCAGCATCTGCCGGTTAGAGTACAGTCGACGTTTTGGAGGAGATCCTTCATCAGGATCCCCTATCTATTACACATTCCACTGAATTTGATGTAAACAAGTTAAACCACTTGTTCTTCAATGGTTCAGCCAAGGGCTCCATATAATATAAGAGAATGCATGCAGTATTCAACTTGAAATTCTTGCTCTCCGCACTTATCCACGAAACAGAATAAAACCTCAAAGCAGGAATGATAAAAATAAAAGTTGGAACTACATCTACCCCCTCCTCCTCCCAGGCACAAATAGCAGCATATCGGTAACCCGCCCCTCATATTCCAGCAGTAAGCATTAGCCCCCACCCCAGTCCCCACCACTCATTTGAAATGAGGTTTATGTTGTAAATACAGACAGTGTGTCAATGCCATTAATTCTGTCATCTGAACGTTTGACACAAAACTTAAATGTAGCGCGACTTTAAACAAACCTTGTTCAGACCGCGTTGAATATTGTGTACAGGTCTGATCTGCAGTCCTCCGGAGGGATATATTGTATCTACAATACAGTGAGTTCCACACACAGACTTGACTGTTTATAAGCATGCAAGTTGGCTGTGGGAGGGTAGCATAGGAAAGGAGAGTAGGGTGGGTTCCAATGGAGACATAAAGATTTGGAAGTGAAACGGCAGAATGGCTGAAAGCAAGATGATTCCCCCTGTCAGTATAAGTCACAGTCTCGATCAGAGTTTGTTATCTAAGAGCAATTGGAGTAGGCAATTGTGTAATATTTTTATCAGAAGCTGGTGAATCTTGATGTTATTTATTATTGTTAGGGCGCATTGTTGTGCTAGAAAGGCTGAATATAATCAAGGGTGAAATCAGTAGTCTCTGATAACACCGGATAATTATTTGTGTCAATGCATCTAAGATCAGTACAAGAAAGTGGTGCTAAGGCGGAGACCAGCTATACTCTTACTGAATCGTGCAGCGGGAAAGTTGAGCTGTGGGGATGGGACTGAACGAGAATATAAGAAACAGGTTGAGGGGACGAGAGTAACGTATCAGAGGGAAACAATTTCATTCTGCACCTTTACAAACTAATAAATCAACAGATCCGAAAACAAACGCGGACGTGTTCATAGCAAGGTATAGCAGAAATTCTGATGATCATATTATTGTCCTCCTGTGGTACAGCTGTGGTGCCGGAGGGTTGGAAGGCTGACGAAGTGTTGTCAATGTTCACAAGGTTGACAGAACAACCGTCAGCATAGGGCTGATGGAATTATTGGGTGAATTCTGAGGGACAGAGATATTATTACTAACAAAGGCATACAACTCGATTTTATGGTTCAGATATGAGTGTTCCATTGAATATAGAGAATATCGTTCGTTTGAGCTTTTCTGGAGATTTCTGGAGATCTGTCACGTGCATGAAGACATGGGTGGGTGCACTATTCCCCTGACGAAAGGTCTCGGTCTGAAAAGTCGACTGTTTTCTCTCTTACACACATGCTGACTGCCCTGTTCAATACCTGCAGCATTTTGTGTGTATTGCCTCTGATTTCCAGCACCTTCAGATGTTCTCGTCTGCGGGAAATTCTAAGTTTGTGGCTGATATTGCCTTTGGAGATATGAGCAGAGAATGGGATTTATTCTGCCAAGTCTGTGTTATTGATTCTTTGGGGTGATGGGGTGTTCAGGAAAGCAGATGTCATGACAGGCTCTGGAACAGGGCAAGATGAGGAGGACTCCTGATACCAGTTGACAAGACAATGAGTGTCATAGATAGGGGAAGAAAATAGGAATCATTCTCCGAGGGCTAAAAGGTAGAATATCAGACGTTCTCTCCTTTAGCTCAGATGGGTAAATTGAAACGACATTTGTGCACACTAATGGATTCCCAAGGAATATTAAAGTCGCCACTGCATGTACACCTGCTTTTTTAAGATGTTCTTCCATGCACTGTCTCCATGTTTTTTCTATTGTCACTCGGTGGCCTTTTGGAAGGCTCTTATACAGCCCCATCGCAGTCATGACTTACTACGTATTGTAGCATTGGCGTCTGGAGCAGCAATAAAGGTCTTCCATTGCTGACTATCCTTGGCCGCACACAGATATAGAAGGATTGTGTATTGATCTTACCGTATTTTTAACCAGTTATGGTTACTAGCCCAGCGCTGAACCCCGAACTTGGAAGACCAGTGGAACACTTTAAGTCTAGTGCCTACCGTTTATCTTCTTTGGCAAGGCAAATGTACTTGAGCTAACCAACACAGCTCTCCGAAACATCGAAGCTCGCAAACCTCCAAACCTGATCTTGGAGGATCACAGACACTGAACTTTCCCTATCCCTAAACACAAATTATTCAGTGACATGGAACCTGCACCAGGGCTGGATCATGCTGATGCAGGTTTTGGTCGAATAATCGACTATTTACATTGACACCATGGTTAAAGCCAGAACCTGCGGATTTCCTCCAGCATTTTGTATGAGTCGCGTTCGTATTCCAGTGCTCCACCTTATAGTGCCGCATTGTATGAACCATTCAGCCTGTCCTCAGTGCCACATTGGAGGCAAAGAAAGATCCCTGTTGCGCCCCACAAGTTACACCTCTGTCGCTGGAGAAACTTTTTCGATTTCGCTGGTAGGGCGGCTTTTAATTCATGTAGAAACACGGTCACGACTTTTTGTAACACTAATTATCAAGTGGAGACTTGAGATATGCCTGTTGTGAATTTCAGGTGATTGCTCATATCAACGTGTCAGTGTTTCACTCATTTCTGTCCATGAAGTGCTGGGGCTGTACTCGCTTCTACCAGTGGACAATAGTGCTAAATGCGAGCAGGAGATTTCTCTCTGTACCGCGTAGAGTTATTTACAGTGTCTGCGTGTCCCATCAGTGAAGGACTTCATTTATAAAGTTCATTGTGCGTACAGATAAGTCCTGACTCTGTGTGTGTGTGTGCGTGTGTGTGTGTGTAGTGGGGGGGGGGGGAGGTAGGGGGTGGTGCTATACAGACCGGGGGTCGTTATTGGTTATGCCATGGATATACCTTCAACAGCCCACCTTACTGATCTTGGAGGATCTTGTGACCCCACCATGTTTATTTTCTACTTACCAATCTCCTTGCTGTGGAACGCTGGATCTTTACTGGGCTGACTCTGGTTCCATGCCACTGAATCATTTGTGTTTAGGGATAGGGGAAGATCAGTGTCTGTGATAGTCCAAGATCGGGTTTAGCGGTTTGCGAGCTTCGATGTTTCGAAGAACTATGTTTGTTTGGGTCAGGGACTTGTGCTTTGAGTCTCGGAGAATTCACCCTTGCCAAAAAGGACAAACGGTAGTCACCAGACTCTGTGCATTCCAAAACTGGGTTATGCAGGTCTGCGTCGTCCTTGTGTTGCAGCAGACTAGCGTAAAGCTCCCTGTCCCTACTGAGCTGACTGTGGTCTTTGTTGGGTTGGGAGTTCACAGTGTATGAGTGGGTTGTCCATGTTTTATCTGCACAGCGGAGTGGTTGGTGCTGTAAATCCACTCGGTGGTGTCTCGCTACAAAATACATTAACGCTTCAGCATCTCAGTCCCACCATTATCGAGGTCCCAGCTGGACTTCCTTTCAGCATGCACGGCCTCCCCCTACCGTCCGCTGAATGGTCTCTGTTGACCTGCAGCACTGGTTCCCACCTCCTTGTCAAACCATGAGAAACCATGCCAATTATGCCAGCGAAAACACTGCTCAGGGATTTTGCTCCCCTCCATCTTCGGTTAAACCTGTCTTCATTGGCAACGGGCCCATCTGCCCTGGAAGAAAACCCGATGATCCCTATAGCTGAAACTATCCCATCGCATGAACTCCTGAAAAACATATTGAACAGTACCGCCTTATCACAGCCGCTAACCACCGAGGAAAACAGGCCCCGCGCATCCAATCTCGGCTTCTAACTCAAGCCGTCCTGTCCAAGCGTAATCCATGAAAAACTATTATGCACCATCTCCAGATCAATTTCATCTCTCCGCCGATGTGGTAACTGGAACTGTACATGGTGAACCAAGGTCGACCTAATAAATCTTTTGTTTAACTACAACACGATTTTCCAAAACACCCGAACTTCTAAGTTAACGACAAACATGACGCTCACTTCCTTCATCAGTTTGTCTGCATGGCATAGAACAGAGGGATGTCCAATTAGGACAGATATGAGGAAGAATTTCTTTAGACTGAGGATGATGATCTGGTAATCATTGGCACAATCGCTTGAGAATGTCCTCAGCCTTATTTGGTCTGTTGAAATCATGAGATATTCGGGTATGCAATCAGATTTCCCTTGTGAAATGTTGACTAGCGAATGCTGACGCCTGAAGCACTAACAGTACTGAAAGTCAAGACGGCAAAAATATTGTCCCCTCCTAGGAAGCACATGGCACATCTCACCTACATTGAATACACTTCATCTTATTGGTACACCAGATGGTCACAATCTTATGATTGCTCGATAACAAAAGGAGATGGCGTTTGTTTTCCGAAAAGAAATAAAGAGTATCATGATAAAATGTATATTTAACGATTCAAACATTTCAAAATAAAACTGCACTGACACGTTACACTGAACATGTTTCGAAGCAACACAAATAGATGTCCTTCTAATTATCCTTGAAGATCTAAATTGATAGACAATGACGCATGAGTAAAAATAGTTGACACTGTGTGTTTGTTTAGTGGATTGTCTCTAATGAGACCAATGGGAGCACTAACTAATTTCAGCGGGGTTCAGACTGTTATATAATAAACTCTTCCAAGCAGCACATGCAGGCATTTGGGGCAACTTGTACAACTGATCACTGCTTCATAGAGAAAATGGGATATCCTGCAATATACAGCATTGTCAGAATTTACTGCCCGGTGCTTGCAGCAATCGGTGTTCCAGGTAATGTCATGCCTTTCTATCCCGCTCGGGGCATCGTAGATCAATAGTATTTTGATGCTCAATGTGAATATACTGTCCAGTGCATTTTCCTTTGCTCCTGAACGATAAAAATATATCTTCGCAGTTAAATTAGATTCGAAATGTAATTCTCTTTAATTTACTGGTTTGATTTTAAATGGTGATATAATTGAGGTGTTTGATACATTTATATAAATTCATTTAATATCGACGTCAGCATGCATTACCATGTTGTACTATTGTTAAAACAACTAAATTTCACAAATTTTGCAATATGCTTACAAAATGTGCAGGCAGGAAAATATCACATTCACAATGCTGGTGAAAAGCTGGTGCTCTGATATCTCTCTTTCTGATCTCGGGCAGCCCCGGCACACTTCTGCTCATAATACCCTGGAAGTTTACTGCAGGGAGGAGGATATTCGATATGTCACAGGCATTTATTATATCCCGATGTTTCATCAGCTGTTCCCCTCTCCCTCCAAGTAAAATGGATACTTCCCCTGCTGACATCACAAGCTGATGGAATTTAAATATATATATATATATATATATATCGTCTCCATGTTGGTAAAAGTTAAATTAAATCTATAGAAATGAGTGACATACTTATTGGTGCTTAATCATGGTGGGTAGACCAAATAATTAGCAAATGTAAAACGATACGATCCTGATGGGAGATGTATACTGACACAAAACAGTAGTAAGGATGTGGTCAAGCAACACACACACACACACACACACACACACACACACACACACACACACACAGACACACACACACACACACACACACACACACACACGGTGCTAGAGTAACCCACCAGATCAGGCAGCTTCTGTGGGAAAAGATTCAGGCCCGAAACCTTCATCATTAATGGAGAGAAAAAGTATCAGGATTCAGGGAAAGACGGTGTGGGCAGGAGTGGAAGGAACACACGGTGAGAGGAGGAGCTAGGAGCCTGGAGGGATGAAGTAAACATCTGGGAAATCAATTCGTAAAAAAGATAAAGGACAGGCGAAGTGAGAATCTGATAAGGGAGGACTGAATGCCATGGACGAAAGAAAAATGGTAAGGAGCGGAGAAGGAGGTGATGGGGAGGTAAGGAGATAAGCTGAGACAGGAAACTCGGAATGGGGAAAGGTCACGGATAGGAGGCAGCATTACCAAAAATTCCAGAAATCCATGTTCATGGTAGTAAGATGGAGGCTGCCCAGCCGGAATATGAGGTCTTGCTCCTTCAACTTGAGTGTGACCGCCTCGCGACGGTATTGGCGGCCACGCACAGACATAACGAAATAGGAATGGGAAGTGGAATTAAAATGGGTGGCTTCTATGAGATCCCGCTTTTTTTCTGGCGGACGAACCGTAGATATTCAGCGAAGCGATCTCCCAATCTATGTTGGGTCTCATCGATATACTAGAGGCCACACCGTGTGCACGGGATACAACCAATGACCCAACACACTCA
This sequence comes from Mobula hypostoma, assembly GCF_963921235.1. Lineage (NCBI taxonomy): Eukaryota > Metazoa > Chordata > Chondrichthyes > Myliobatiformes > Myliobatidae > Mobula > Mobula hypostoma. The sequence continues at coordinate 547,228 of NW_026948158.1, read as the reverse complement.
CAAAAGAGTCGCTTCACCTTAAAGGACTGTTTAGGACAATGAATTGTGGTGAGGGAGGAGATTTATGGACAGGTGAAGCATTTGTTCCACTTGCAAGGAAAAGTGCCAGGAGGAAGATCAGTGGAAAGGGAAAAATAGGCAAGGGCGTCCCGTAGGGAGAAGTTCTAGAACGCCTACGACTTGGCTTTTAGAGCAGAGTTTCGTTGAGCCCAGTATGGGAGCAGCTATTCTGGATTGAGTGTTATGCAATGAAAGAAAGTTGTTTAGCGAGCTGAAGTTAAAAGTACCTTCAGGGGAACGAGATTGTAATATGAACGACTTCATCCTTACATTTGAGAAGAAGAAGACAGATGTACTAGTATTAACGCGGAGTAAAGGGTATTTCAAAGGCATGACTGAGGATGTTGACAGAATTGATTTTTTTTTTAAATAACACTGGCAGAGATGACAGCAGAGCAGCAAAAGCTGGAATTTCTGGAAGCAATTCGGAAGGTCGAAGATATATACACCCCAAAGAAAAAGTATTACTTTTATAAAAAAGGCCTTGAAGAAAGTAAAGATGGAATGAAAAGGAAGCAAGCCAATAATATTAAAGAGCTTCTTCTGATTCATAAAGAAGTTGAAAAGAGAGGCAAAAGTGTATAGCGGTCCACTGGAAAGGCATACTGGAGATTTAACAATGGGGGAAAAGGAAATGGTGAGTGACCTGAAAATTAATTTTGTATCAGTCTTCACTGTATAACTGGAAGATCCAGAGTATCCTGGGTCATGTAATTTGTGAAGTTACCATTAATCGGTAGAAAGTTCTTTAAAAAACTGCAAGGTCTGAAGGTAGATGGGTCACGTACACCAGACGATGGACACACCAGTGTTCAGAAAAGTTGGATGAATCAATTGTTGGGGTTTTAGTCCAGAAGGCTGGAATATTGCAAATTTCACTCGATCCTTAATGAATGGACAGCGGCAGAAGAAATGAAAGAAATGAAATTTTAGGCCAGTTAGACTGATCACAGTTATTGAGAAGCCGTTGAAGGCGATTGTACCGGATATGGTTTCAAGTTACTTGGACGCGCATGATAAAGTCGGCGGTGGTGGCCTCAAGGGAAAATCATGCCTGACAAATAGATTGTAATTCTTTAAAGTAGTATCAAGCAGGATATAAAAAAGAAGAACCGATTAATGTGTACTTAGATGTTCTGAAGCACTTTAACAGCGTGCCTTACATGTTTCTGCTTAGGAAGTCCATCGTAGTGCAGGGAATACTCCAGCATTGGTAAAACACTGGTTGATTGGCAGAGGCAAACAGTGGGGATATAGGGATCCCATTCTGGTTGGCTACCGGTGACTAGTGCTATTCAACAACGTGTTGAAACTGATTGATTTAATGTTATATTTAAATGAACAGGTTAATGGAATTGATAGCTTTCTTGCAAAGATTGCTGACGATAAGATGAAAGGTGGAGGGCTAGGTAGAGTTGAGAAAGAAGAGAGGCCACAGAAGAACTTAGATAGATTTGGTGAATGAGCAAAGACGTGGCAGATGGAATTTTGTGTCGGGAAGTATATTGTCACTCATTATTGTAGAAGAAATGAAAGGATTGCCTATTTTCTAAATGGAGAGCAACTATAAAAGTATGAGACGCAAATGGACTTGGGGTCCTTGTGCATGATTCCCTGAAGGTTAATTTGCAGTCAGAGCCTGTAGTGAAGAGGCAAATGCGATGTTTTTGTATGCATTTGAGAGGATTAGAATATAAAAGCAAGTTTGCAACGTTGTGACTTTATAAAGCACTGGTAAGGACTCACTTGAAGTTGCCTAGCGGTTTAGTTCTTTTTACCTTGGGAATCATGTGCTGATACAGGAGAGGGTTTAAACGATGTTAGACAACATGATTCTAGGATTGACCAGCTTGTCACATGAAGAACGCTTGATGGGACTTCGTTCATTAGAATTCGGAAGAATGAGCGGTGACCTAATTGAAACCGTTCAAATAGTGAATGGGATTGATAGTGTGGATGAGGAGCGGATGTTTCACATGGTTGGAGAATCTATGTCTGGAGGAAACGGCCTCAGAATAGAGTGGAGTCCAGTTCGAATGGAGATAAGACTGTAGGGTATCCTTTAGCCAGAGAAAGGTAATTTTGTTGTATTCGATTTCAAGGACAGCTGTGGAGGTCACGCCTTGATGCATATTTAAGGCAGAGGTTGATACATTCTTGATTGGTCAGGACATGAACGGATACCGGGATAGGCAACAGATTGGGTCATACAGGGGACATCGATAAGCCATGACAAAATGGCCTTAGAGACTCGATGAGCTAAATCATCAAATTATACTCTTTTGTCTTATGGTCTTATTGTGTGTTACAATAACCGTCTCGTTCGTTAGGTGATTCAGTTTTCCATTTTTCATTTTCAATACAACTATGTAACCAGCTGGTTTTTTGAATCCGCAGAACTTAATGGCTTTCAAATTAATACTGTTTTTTTTGTGAGCATGTTGATTTCCCACGAACAGTGATTAAGCATGTCTCGACAGCGCTTACATGAAAACTATTATGCTTTAGTTGTTTGTAATTTTGTAGTTTTTCTCTTCGTGATAAAAATCAGGAGGCCTCCTGCTATCTTCGTGTTTCTAGACAGTGCGCACAAAATGTAAGGTCTTTTTGATAATTTGTCTCCCTGTGACCAGCTAGCCTGAGAGCTGCTTCACATCTGCTGAGATCAGATGGCTCCAAATAGCTCCTGATTTATGACTTCTTACAATAAATTTATTTTATGAAATCTGATTAAATACTCTTTTTTAAAAAGTGTAATTATGTGGTATGATCTCTCCACTACCTGTGCTATTCTCGGCAAGGCACCATCCTATTCGGACAGCATTTGATAACCTCGCCTTATAGGACAGGACAGGCATCCGGCCCTTAGCTCACTACTGAACAGAGCCCCTGTGGGCGCACTGCTGTCAACTTCGGACTTTTCCTCTGATAGCTGCATTCTGGACGTGAATCAGACGAGATCAAAATGATGCATTAAAACTCAGAATCAACTTGATCGGGCCATCCGCATACCATCTCAGTCAGTGCAGGTGGACAGTTACACTTGTAGAGATTCGAGACAATGGTCCGATCGATTATTATTCACAAAACTCAATTCGAGTGTACTAATCATTCTGCGGTACCTGATAGTAATTTATTTTTCATAACTATTGCAGTTAATTTAACGGCGATTGTGATCCTGTCCCGTGGGAAATGCGGTCTGTCCAAATGCATCACCTTCTACCTGGTGGCTATGGCGGCAGCTGATCTGATGGTGGTCATCGTTGTTATTATATTAGAGAAGATAAATTATATCTACTTGTTTGCTAATTTCTTGCTCGTAACTCCGGCGTGTTCTGTGCTACTTGTCCCGTGTCTCGCAATCAGGGACAGTTCTGTTTGGTTGACGGTAGCTTTCACTTTCGATCGCTGCGTCGCCATCTGCTGTCAGAAGCTACGGAACCGATACTGCACCGAGAGAACCGCGACTGTGGTGGTAGTAACAGTGAGTGCAGTGTGTTGTGCCAAGGCCGTTCCATTATACTTCGCAGTGGATCGATGGCGTTGTGTCCCCGCAGCTGAATACTTCACGTCACCCCTGTGGAAAGCCTACGAGATATTTGAAAGCATCACAACACCGTTACTACCAATGTGTTTAATTTTATTCTTTAATGTTTCAACCGTCAAACGGATTATAGCGACAAATAGAGTTCGCCAGGTGCTTCGGAAAAGCAGCGAAAATCGTAACGATCCAGAGCAGGCGAACCGGAGAAAATCAATGATTCTGTTGTTCGCTCTTTCAGCAAATTTTATATTACTTTGGATGCCTTATGTCGTACATTCTATGAACTGGCAAGTGGAAAACTATTCCTACACAGACAGATATTTCAGTAAACCGACCTATATACTGCAGCAATGTGGATTTATGTTGTCTTTTCTCAGCGCCTGCACCAACACGTGTATCTATGGACTGACACAGAGAAAATTTAGGGAGGAGCTACAAAATGGGGTGAAGTACCTATTTGTAGCAACGGGAATGATTTGTAAATAAAATGCAAACTGAATTCTTTATTTTGCGACATTACAATCATTAATAGGTGGAGTGGTTGATTTGAGCTACATGCCACCGCCATTTTGGGATCTCTCTGCAAAACCGATTAGGGAATTAATTATTATTGCGTTCACGGAAGAATTATGCCTCCAATATCATGAAATAGCAATCAACTACCTTTGTTTATATGGTACGTCAGTATATGACAGGAATTAATTTCATTATTTTCACTAAATACACTGTTGACAAAAACTCCTGATAGTATTAAAACATGCATAAAATGGGTTTTAAAATTCTTGTGTAATGTGAAGAAAAGTATCATTTTTTTGCCGATGTTTAACGGTATTTTACGGCAATGAGACAGGGAAGATATGGTAGGGTACAGGAACCGTGGTGTACAAAGGGTGCAATAAATCTAGTCATGAAGAAAAGAGAAGCTTACAAAAGGATCAGAGAGCGAGGTAATATTGGAGATTTAGAAGATCATAAGGCTAATAGGAAGGAGCTTAAGAAGGAAATTAGGAGAGCCAGAACGGGCCACAGGAAGGCCTTGGGGGGCACGATTAAGGAAAACCCCAAGTCAGTCTACAAGTATGTGAAGAACAAGAGGGTAAGACGTGAATGAATAGGGCCTAGCAAGTGTGACATTAGGAAAGTGTGTATGGAACCGAAGGAAATAGCAGAGGTACTTAATGAATACTTTACTTCAGTATTCACTATGGAAAAGGATTTTGGTGATTGCAGTGATGACTTGCAGCAGACTGAAAAGCTTGAGCATGTAGACATTAAGAAAGAGGATATGCTGGGGATTTTGGAAAGCATCAAGTTAGATAAGTCGTGGGACCGGATGAGATGTACCCCAGGCTACTGTGGGAGGCGAGGGAGGAGATTGCTGCGCCTCTGACGATTATCTTTGCATCATCAATGGGGAGGGGAAAGGTTGTGGAGGATTGGAGAGTTGCGGATGTTCTTTCTTTAGTCAGGAATGGGAGTAGAGATAGCCAAGGAAATTATAGAACAGTGAGTTTTACCACAGTGGTTGGCAAGTTTCTGGAGAAGATCCTGAGGGGCAGGAGTTGTAAGCATTTGTAGAGGGATAATATGATTAGGGGTAGTTAGCATGGCTTCGTCAAGGACAGATCATGCCTTAGGCGAGCTGTTTGAATATTTTGTGGATGTGACTAAACACATTGGTGAAGGAAGAGCGGTAGATGCAGTGTATGTGGATTTCAGCAAGGCATTTGATAAGGTACATCATGCAAGGCTTATTGAGAAAGTAAGGACGCATGGGATCCAAGGGGATATTACTTTGTAGATGCAGAACTGGCTTGCCTACAGAAGGCAAAGTGTGATTGTAGACGGGTCATATTCTGCATGGAGGTCTGTCACCAGTGTAATGTCTCAAGGATCTGTTCTGGGACCTTTATTTTTGTTGATTTTTATAAATGACCTGGATGAGGAAGTGGAGGGATGGGTTAGTAAGTTTGCTGATGACACAAAGGTTGGAGCTGTTGTAGATAGTGTGGAGGGCTGTCAGAGGTTACAGCGGAACATTGATAGGATACAAAACTGGATTGAGAAGTGCAGATGGAGTTCAACCCAGATAGGTGTGAAGTGGTTCATTTTGGTAGGTCAAATATGATAGCAGAGTATAGTCTTAATGCTATGACTCTTGGCAGTGTGGAGGATCAGAGGGATCTTGGGGTCCGAGTCCATAGGACACTCAAAGCAGCTGCGCAGGTTGACACTGTGGTTAAGAAGGCGTACGGTGTATTGTCCTTCATCAATCGTGGAAATGAATTTAGGAGCCGAGAGGTAATGTGGCAGCTATACACTGCCTTGGTCAGACCACACTTGGAGTACTATGCTCATTTCTGGTCATCATACTACAGGAAGGATGTGGAAGCCATAGAAAGGGGCAGAGGAGATTTACAAGGATGTTGCCTGGATTAGGGTAGCATGCCTTATGAGAACAGGTTGAGTGAACTCGGCCTTTTCTCCCTGGAGCGACAGAGAGTGAGAACTGAACTGATAGAGGTGAGAACTGAACTGATAGAGGTGTATACGACGATGAGAGGCATGATCATGTTGATAGTCAGATGTTCTTTATTTATTTTCCCCAGGGCTGAAATGGTTCCCACATGAGGACACGTGTTTAAAGTGCTGGGGAGATGGTACAGGCGAGATGTCAGGGGTAAGTTTTTTTTACTCCAAGAGTGGAGAGAGCATAGAATGGGCTGCCGGCAACGGTGGTGGAGGCAGATGCGACAGGGTCTTTTAAGAGACATTTAGATAGGTACATGGAGCTTAGTAAAATAGAGGAATATAGGTAAGCCGAGTAATTTCTAAGGCAGGGACATGTTCGGCACAACTCTGTGGGCCGAAGGGCCTGTATTGTGCTGGAGGTTTTCCATGTTTCTCTGTTTCTATAAGTGATTGGAATGGATTTCCACAGGTAGTAATAGAAGCAGAAAGTCTGGTGAAATTTAAGAGGTGTTTAGGTCGACATGCATATGAACAGAATTGAGGGATATGGATGAAAAACAGGAAGACATTTGGAATAGACTGGAATCATGGTTCTCACAATATCATGGGCCAAATGCCTTTTCCAGAGTTGTATGTTCCGAGAAAGCGAATTATAAGCGCCAGAATGGAACATGAAAAGTTATCACTAAGATTAAGAAAATTCAAAGTTATTTTTTTAAATACGTTTGAAACAAAATGGTTGCTACAGAGAATGTAGGTTCTCTTAAGGAAGAGGGGAAAGCAGCCAGGACTGAAGCAGAGCGCTTTCTGCGCAGATATATAATGGTTCATCGTACAGGGAAAAAAATACATGACCAGTAAGAGAAAATGTTATCAGGAATGCTTCCGGGCATTGCCATTGCTGTTGCAGATACACAGACCAGATATTCTGAACGAAAATAACGTGCTGTTCTACCCTTCCACGGACATTGTGAGTGCCTCTGAGAAGAGCCTTTGGGTCACTGGGTTCAGTTTACTTACGGGCACCTGACAATCTCTGGTACAGTGTGAGAGTGTGGGGTTCATTCTGTACCTGTCAGTGTCTGGTACAGTGTGAGAGTGTGAGGTTCATTCTGTACCTGTCAGTCTCTGGTACAGTGTGAGAGTTTGGGGTTCATTCTGTACCTGTCAGTCTCTGGTACAGTGTGAGAGTTTGGGGTTCATTCTGTACCTGTCAGTCTCTGGTACAGTGTGAGGGTGTGGGGTTCATTCTGTACCTGTCAGTCTCTGGTACAGTGTGAGAGTGTGAGGTTCATTCTGTACCTGTCAGTCTCTGGTACAGTGTGAGACTGTGGGGTTCATTCTGTACCTGTCAGTCTCTGTACAGTGTGAGAGTGTGGGGTTCATTCTGTACCTGTCAGTCTCTGTACAGTGTGAGAGTGTGGTGTTCATTCTGTACCCGTCAGTCTCTGCAACAGTTTTAAATTTGGGGTAGACACTGCATCTTCCAATTAGTCTTGCAGTGTAACAGTGCAATATTTCTTTGAGATTCATTCTAACAGTTGAATTTGTTGATTAAGTTTGTTTATCATTTTAATCAATACCTCAGAGAAAATGTCACTGGTTACATTGAACTAATCTTCACGTACTTTGCAGCAGAGCATCTAGAGCAGCAAGACTAGGTCATTCAATTAAACACTGTTCCGTGATAAATATGTAACTTTCCACGAGTCTCTGTATGGGAGTGTTTGAATGCTGTGTATTGTGAAGTGACATTTGAGCTGACGGAATCGAGAATGCCATTGACTGTGGATATGCAACCAATGTGTCCACAGCGGTCAGCGATTGGACCTCTTCTTATCAGATTAAAATACCTATGGGCTGATCAGATCGCTGATGACACAGTTGTGGGTGGTGAGGAAGGTTTTCAAACGGACAGAATTGGATGCCGATCAGTTGGAAACAGGGATGGAAAAATGGGGGATGGAGTTTAATCTTGACAAGTGTGAGGAGTTTTACAGGAAAGTACACAGTAAATGGCAACACTCTTAGGAGCACTGATGCACTGAGGGATCTTGACATGTTCGTCCATAACATCCTGCAAGTGGTATACTTGCCTTCATCAGTCAGGGCATTGAATGCAAACCATGGGATGAGTTGTTAGAGCTGTACAAACCCTTGGTTAGGCCACATTTCGTGTCGTGTATGCAGCTCTGTTTGCTACATCACCGGAAGGACGTGGGGACTGTGGAAAGGGTGCAGAACAGATTTCCCAACATGTTGTCTAGATTACTACATTGAAAATTAGATAACATGGATTGTATTTTTTGAAAATTTTATTTAGAGATACAAAGCAAAATAGACCATTTGAGCCACAGTGCCCAGCAAACCCTGGCAACCCCGATTTAACCCTCACCTAATGATAGGGCATTTTATAATCATGAATTGATCTACCCAGTATATATTTGGACTGTGGGAAGAAACAGAAGGACCTAAAAAATTGACACAATCCACAGGGACAACATACAGAGACTCTTTAAAGAAGATGCAAGGGTTGAATTCTGAACTCCGATGCCCCGAGCTGTAACAGCGTCGTGCAAATTCCTGCAAGATCATGGCGGCCCAGAGTGCAGTCTCACCTGACACCAGTGTCAGCAGAGGTATCGTGGGCCGAATGGGCTGTTCCTAATCCTGTTTGCAGCTATAAGTGGAGAGAACATGGTATTTTACTGATGGGGAACAGAATACAAATATCGGGAGCTTATGCTTCCCTTATCGAAACGTCGAAAATCTACAGCACAAAACAGGCCTTTCGGCCCACAAAGCTGTGCCAGACATGTGTTTACTTTAGAAATTACCTAGACTTACCCATAGCACTCCAGTTATTCAAGCTCCATGTAACTATCTAGGAGTCTCTGGAAATACCCTATTGCTTCCTCCTCCACCACCGTCACCGGCAGCCCATTCCACGCACTCATCGCTGAATGCATAAAAAAACTTACCCCTGAAATCTCCTCTGTACCTGTTTCCAAGCACCTTAAAACCATGCCCTCTCATGTCAGCGATTTCAGCCCTGGGAAAAAGCCTCTGACTATCCACAATGTCTCTCATCATGTTATACACCGTATATAAGGGTGGGGGAGCCCAATTCTGCAGAATTAGCCTCATTATTCAAGGAAGAATCTCAATGTATCGGAATCAGTTCAGAGAATGTTTACTGGACCAATACTGGCAGTGGCCTGATTGTCTGATGAGGAGAGTCTGGGCTTGTGTTTTCCGATTGTACTGGCTCCACGTACTTATAAGACCATAAGACCATATGATATAGGAGCAGAAGCAGGCCATTCAGCCCATTGAGTATGCTCTGCCCTTTAATCATGGGCTGATCAAATTCTTCCAGTCAGCCCACTTCTCCCCATACCATTTGATGCTCTGGCTAATCAAGAATTATGATGTGTCGCCTTACCTGGAAGAACTGCTTGGGACCCTGAATAGTAGTGAATGAGGATGTTTAGGAGCAGGTGTAACGCTTGTTTCACTTGCAAGGATAAGTGCCAGGAGAGAGATCAGTGGGACAGACGAACGCATATGGGATTCCTGCAGAAAGCAGAACGTAGAGGGGGGAAGGAAAGATGTGTTTCGAGGGATCCCGCCGTAGATAGCGGAAGTTACAGCAAGTCGTGTGCTGGAAGAGGAGGCTGGGAGGCTGAGGGAGGTGGGTGACGATAAGGCGAACCCTGACGGACTGATAGAATGATAAAGTATCATGATACACTGCTCCACGGAGCCGACAAACAGACAGGCGTCGCTGGGACCCATGCCAACGTCTGTGGTTGCATCCTTTGTTTGAAGGAAATGGGAGGATGCGGAGGAGAAATGATTGAGTGGCGACAAGTTCCGCCAGACGGAGGTGATGGTGGTGGAGAGGAACTGGTTGGGTCTGGTATCCAGATCATTCCCGAGTAGGATAAGATGAACACTTGACCTCACAATCTACTCCCATATTGCCCTTAATTACCTATCTGCACTGTGCTTTCTCTGCCGCTGTTAAATTTTATTATGCATTCCGTTATTGTTTTATATTGTCCTCTATCAATACATTGTGTATTGATTTGATCCCTATGAACAGTGTGAAAGAGAAGCTTTTCACTGTATCTCGGTACGTGACAAAAAGCAATTTTAATTCCTGTTGAACGTGATGCGGCAGTAGCCGGTCTCCGGACGGCGCAGCGTTTCCCAGCTGTCATTGCAACGCGGAGCAAAAGCTGCTGGATCACCAGCGTCCCTGGTGGGCTCGAACCACCAACCTTTCGGTTAACAGCCGAACGCGCTGACCGATTGCGCCACAGAGACAAGCCGGGAAAAGGCTGCCATAAATGGTCCGTTATGGTGTTGGAAGATGCTGACTGGTAATCGATGCTGTGCCCCGGATTTTCACAATCTGCAGAATGGTTTGCCTCAGACGGTGACGGACAACATAAAACAGATAGCGCTGAAACCACATGTTTGTCAGAATTAGAAGCGAAAATACCATTGAATTCTCAGTGCAATGATAAAATATTCGGCCACGAGTACACACTCCTCAAGGAAGGATATTTTACGTGGGATGTAATCACTGTGTCCAGGGACGGATGAGGACAGCACCGATCCCGGGGTCAGAGAAACAGGACTGTTCCTGAACTAAAAGCTGAAACAGCCGGAAATAGTCCGCAGCTAAGGCAGCATGTGTGGAGGGAGAAACCGAATTCACATTTCAGGTCGATGATATTTCACAGCTCCGAGCTCGCAGTCAGACGGAAGGAGTCTCACGGAGTCTCGGCAGGGTGACCTGAGCTGGGTGAAGGCACCGATTCCACTCGCCCTCTCCTTTCTGACTCTTTGAACTGTAAACCTTAAATCGAGGTAAAAAGAGTCTTTGTCTAACTTCTAAAATGTGGCAGAGGCAGATGAAGCAAACAATTCTGGGAAAAAAATGTTCCACCTCACTGCGTGTTACGCCGAATAACTCCGAGATACAGAGTCGCTGAGGGGAGATTTCACGAAGCTGAACATAAAGTCCCTTCCTCTCGGCAGACTCTCCCTTCCCGGGGTAACTGCAGATCAAGTGTTCACATCGACAAAGAACCGATCACTTCAACCCAAACTCGGATTTAACCTCTTTAACCCTTTTCAATTTACTTTGAAAATTCGAGTTGCAATGACATTCAATATGGAAACAGAAAACAATCTCCCTGTTAGGGAAATTAACCCCCGTCTTCCCCGTGACAGACAGTGACACTAAACACTAAACTAACGAGAAACCAATGCGAAAGAGCGATCTGTCCGAGCACAGGACACTTCAAAAGGTCACCCGATGTCTGTTCGTTGACTGTGGCACCGGCGCTTTTCACGCACACACTTCGTCCTGTCCAACAGGAGAGGCCTCGGAATCGCTTCCGATTCAACTGTTTCTAGTGTAAAGCTCCCAATCCGGCCTGATTGTGTTGGGGTGAGGAACATTTATCAACAGGATTTAACTGATGCAGGAAAATATTTTCCAGATTTTCCACTTTGCCCACACTGGAAAGTCTGTCTCTATTTCTACTCCCTAAATATAGGCAGATACTAACGTCCGCAGTATCAGTACTGTGAACAGTAAAGGTATGGGCAAGGGAGGTGCAGGGGCGCTTGCTGGACAGCTTTGAATCTGTGGACAGGAGTGTATTCGGGGATTCATCTGTGAGTTCCAATGGATACGCCACAGTTGTCACTGACTTCATTCAAACATGCGTGGATGAGTGTGTGCCTACCAAACCATACTGTACATACCGGAATCAAAAGCCTCTGATAAAGCAGAAATGTCCTTCTCCAAGCATCGCACACATGTAATTTAAACCTTTCTTCATTTCTCCTTCTTTTATTCAACTGAAATCCAGTAGATTCCCCTGTGGCTACGCATAATGTAAAAGACCGCGGTTTTCAAACACATTGATATATGATGAATACAGCAGAAGATGGTTTTGATCCATCGACCTCGGGGTTATGGGCCCATCACGGTTCCGCACAGAGTCATTGGAATTGCTGTACAATGAATGTTGTACAACTTTTTTTTTAAGATTTTCCCACTGGTACAGCAAGGGCTCCTTCTAAATTCCCTTATCTTACAGTCTTATCCCGCAATTCAACGACGGAAATAAGCCCAAGCGTATAAACATTTCTTCATCTGCAGTTTTCCGTCCATATTTTTTCAAAAAAATAGTGGAGATGCCGGGGATTGAACCCGGGACTTCATACATGCGAAGCATGCGCTCTCCCACTGAGCTACATCCCCAGTGTCAAATTTATGATGAAATATTCCATCTGATCCGATAAGATCATAAGCTGTAGGAGCAGAATTAGGTTATGTGGCCCAACCAGTCTGTACCGCCTTTTGATCATGGCTGATCCATTTTTCCCTCTGCCCCAGTCCCCAGCCTTCTCCTATAACCTTTGATTGCGTCTCAAACCAAGAGCATATCAAGCTCTACCATAAATACCCCCAAATACCTGTCTTCCGCAAGTGCCTGTGGTAATACATTCCACAAATTCACCATCCTCTGGCTAAACAGATTTCTCTGCATTTCTGTTGTAAATGGAAGTCCCGCTATCCTGAGACTGTGACCTCTTATCCTTGACTCCCTCACCGGAGGGAATATCTTTTGCACATCTACTCAGTCTGGGCTTCTCAACATTCGAAACGTTTCAATGAGATCCTTCCTCATCCTTCCAAATTACAGTGAAAACAGATCCAGAACTATCACAAGTTCCTTATATGATAACCCTTTAATTTTCGCAGTTATCCTTGTGAACCTCCTCTCCATCCTCTCCAGTGCCAGCAGATCTTTTCTAAGATGAGTAGCCCAAGACCGGTCACAATATTTCCCCTTAAGGAAACCAAAAGTATCAACGAACGAAAAGCTACGCACAAACAGAATGACAAACAACCAGTGTGAAAACATATAAATTAATAAATTGTTTATGGGGAACACGGACATGGCAGACCAATTGAATAAATACTCTGGTTCTGTCTTCACTAAGGAGGACATAAATAATCTTCCGGAAATAGTAGGGGACAGAGGGTCTAGTGAGATGGAGGAACTGAGGGAAATACATGTTAGCAGGGAAGTGGTGTTAGGTAAATTGAAGGGATTAAAGGCAGATACATCCCCAGGGCCAGATGGTCTTCATCCCAGAGTGCTTAAGGAAGTAGCCCAAGAAATAGTAGATGCATTAGCAATAATTTTTCAAAACTCTTTAGAATCTGGACCAGTTCCTGAGGATTGGAGGGTGGCTAATGTAACCCCTCGTTTTTAAAAAAGGAGGGAGAGAGAAACCGGGGAATTATAGACCGGTTAGCCTAACCTCGGTGGTGGGGAAACTGCTGGAGTCAGTTATCAAAGATGTGATAACAGCACATTTTGAAATCGGTGAAATCATCGGACATAGTCAGCATGGATTTGTGAAAAGAAAATCATGTCTGCCGAATCTCATAGAATTTTTTGAGGACGTAACTAGTAGAGTGGATAGGGGAGAACCAGTGGATGTGGTATATTTGGATTTTCAAACGGCTTTTGACAAGGTCCTACACAAGAGATAAGTGTGCAAACTTCAAGCACACGGTAGTGGGGGTATGATATTGATGTGGGTAGAGAATTGGTTGGCAGACAGGAAACAAAAAGTGGGAATAAACGGGACCTTTTCAGAATGGCAGGCAGTGACTACTGGGGTATCGCAAGGCTCAGTGCTGGGACCCCAGTTGTTTAAAATATATATTAATGACTTAGACGAGGGAATTAAATGCAGCATCTCCAAGTTTACGGATGACACGAAGCTGGGCGGCAGTGTTAGCTGTGAGGAGGATGCTAAGAGGATGCAGGGTGACTTGGATAGGTTAGGTGAGTAGGCAAATTCATGGCCGATGCAATTTAATGTGGATAAATCTGAGGTTATCCACTTTGGTGGCAAAAACAGGAAAACAGATTATTATCTGAATGGTGGCCGATTAGGAACGTGGGTGGTGCAACGAGACCTGGGTGTCATTATACACCAGTCATTGAAAGTGGGCATGCAGGTACAGTAGGCGGTGAAAAAGGCGAATGGTATGCTGGCATTCTTAGCAAGAGAATTCGAGTACAGGAGCAGGGAGGTACTACTGCAGTTGTACAAGGCCTTGGTGAGACCACACCTGGAGTATTGTGTGCAGTTTTGGTCCCCTAATCTGAGGAAAGACATTCTTGCCATAGAGGGAGTACAAAGAAGGTTCACCAGATTAATTCCTGGGATGGCAGGACTTTCATATGATGAAAGACTGGATCGGCTAGGCTGGTTGAAATTTAGAAGATTGAGTGGGGATCTTACTGAAACGTATAGTATTCTAAAGGGATTGGATAGCCTAGATGCAGGAAGATTGTTCGCGATGTCGGGGAAGTCCAGAACTAGGAGTCACAGTTTGAGAATAAAGGGGATGCCTTTTAAGACCGAGATTAGGAAAAACTTCTTCAGACAGAGAGTGGCGAATCTGCGGAATTCTCTGCCACAGGAAACAGTTGAGGCCAGTTCATATTTAAGGGGGAGTTAGATATGGCCTTGTGGCTAAAGGGATCGGGGATATGGAGAGAAGGCAGGTACAGGGTTCTTAGTTGGATGATCAGCCATGATCATACTGAATGGTTGTGCAGGATCGAAGGGCCGAATGGCCTACTCCTGCACCTATTTTCTATGTTTCTATGTTTAATAGTTAATAAATTGATAGCTAGATAGATAAATAAATAAGTAACAGAAAACAAGACATGGGAATTTTAGGTGTGAGGACTCGGCCTGTAAGCCGCGGCATTTCCTAGTTGCCCTTAACCGCATGTCCTGCATTTCACGCACTTCTACTCTTAACCCATCCTCTCGTTCCCTACCAGCGATAGGCGTCCTCTTGTCCTCACGTACCACCCCACTGACCTCCACGTCCAACACATAATTCGCTGTAACCTCCGCCATCTCCAAGTGTAACTCACCACGAAGCACATCTTTTTCCCAACCATCCCACCCCGCCCCCCACGGTTTCTGCTCCCGCAGGGGTCGCTCCCTACGCGAATCCATTGTCCATTCGTCCCTCGCCACAAATCTTCCTGGTACTTAACCTTGCAAATGGAATAAGTGATACACCTGCCCCTACATTTCTTCCCTCACTACAATTCGGGGCCTCAAACAGTCCTTCCAGGTGAGGTGATACATCACCTGTGAATCTGTTGCGGTGAAAAGCTGTGTTCAGTGCTCCCGGTGTTGTCCCCTGTATATTCTTAAGACCTGACATAGATTTGTAGACCGTTTGGACGACCACCTACGCTCCGTCCGCCAGAAGAAGCAAGATCTCCCAGTGGCCACCCATTTTAATTCCACTTCTCGTTCCCACTCCGATATGTCAATCCATGGTCTCCGCTACTGTCGCGATGAGGCCACATTCAGTTTGAGGGAACAACACCGTATATTCCGACTGCGCAGGCTCCAACCGAATGCCATGAACATTGATTTTTCTAACTTCCGGTAATCGTCCCTCCCACCCTTCCTTCACCAGTCGCTTCCCCTTTTCCTTCTCTCAGTTAATGTTAATACCCACCTATCGCCTTTCTCTAGTGCTTCTGCCCCCTTTTCTTTCTTCCATGGCGTTCTATCGCCAAATAACAGACTCCCTCTTCTCCAGCCCTGTATCACTGTCACCAATCAACTTCACAGCTACAGACTTCAACCCTCTGCCTCCGTTTCCACCTGCCACCTTGCATTTCTCTTTCACCTCCCCCATCTTTACATCTCTCCTCATCTATGGTTGACCTGCTGAAGGGTCTCGGCGGAGACGTCGACTGTACATGTTTTCGTGATGCTGATTCGCCTGCTGCGTTCCTCCAGCCTTTTGTGTGTGTTGCTTGGATTTCCAGCATTTGTAGGTTCCCTCTTGTTCCTGAAGAGCTTGAGAACGGCTTCGGTCTGGTTGACGGAATGGTGTCCCGGCGCGAATCGTTGGTCGACTTGGTCTAAGCGCGGAGCCCGGGTTCTAAAGCGAGATACCATACGTTGTTTAGACAATTTAAACGCCGGCCCGATTGGAGGCGTTAGCCGATTTCACTCGCTCTTGGCGATCTTTACTCCTCCCTCCAGAGTGCCGAAGCCTTTCCGTTGTTCAGTCAATTTAAACGCCGGCCCCGATACACTGAAAAGACAGGGTGTCGGTTGGGACGAGAGCCGGTTTCTCTTGATCTCCGCGATGGTCATCTCCATGGTGTTGGGCCTGTGAAAACTGCCCCGGCTTCTGTGCTCCGTGCCCGCTAATGGGATGCATTGATAAGAGAGGCGTTGGGCCTACTTCGGACTGTTTCGGAGTTCGGATCTCAGGCCTCAATTTCCGTTCGGAAGGCCGTTGTCCGCTTCAATTTTTTGTATGATTTGTATTTTTATTCTTTCTCTTACCCATCGAGTATTGTTCTTATATATTTGTGTATGTGTGTGTGTGTGTGTGTGTCTGTCTGTTTTCCTTTTAATTTTTTCGGGTTTCTTGCTTTGTGACGACCCGAGAGCAAGCAAATTTCAAGGTTGCAATATGTATACATTCTTTGATAATAAATGAACAACTTGCTTCACTTTCTTTAATTGATTACCCCTCTCACCTCTCTTTCTCCACCTACCTTTCTTTCTTCTCTATTCTCTGCCCCACTCAGTTATTACCTCTGGGCCGTTTATGCTCCATCCCATCTTGCACCTAGATCCTGATATTTCGTCGGTGAACGTGTTTTACATTATTTATTTGTTCAGATGGACAATTCATCCCACGTAAGGTTTCTTTCTCTTTTATAAATAATGACATTTTCACCCACACTGGGGAGTCACTACGTTCCATCCCGAGATCCGATTAAGTCCCCAATACTGTCCCGATGATAGAGTGAATGTCTGAAGTCCTTGATGAACCGCAGTTCACCTTGTCTCCGTGTGAACGGAACTCGCCGCTTTGATGCACAAATGATGATCTGTTTTCCGCATTGCAAGCACTTCTCTCAAACAATTCCTCCAACGGGATTTAGTTGCTGCTGAAATAGCTATTAAAACTTGAAAGCGTCTCAGTCTGACCAGTCGGTTTCGCTGTTGCTTTTGTCTCTCCCCTCCCCGCCCCCCCTTAAAAGATGAGGTGATTTTTGAATTTCTCCACCGGTGCGTGTCACAGCAAGGGCTTGTCCTTTGTTCTTCCCTGTGTTATTGGCTTATTCCCTGCGCTTCAAACGGAAATCAAACGTCCGGCCTATGTTAGTGCGCGCAATTTCCTCATCTGGGATTTTTCCGCACATATTTCACAATTCAGTCATCAAGTGGAGATGCCTGGGCTGAACCGAAGACTTCATACATGCGAAGCATGCGATCTTCCACTGAGCGGCATCCCCACCGTCAAACTTACGTGAAATCTTCTGTCTGAGTCGCTGATCACAAAGGCTGGACGGTGAATGATAGAACATGGAAGTCGGACTCGGCTAGTCGGTCTTTCCAGCCAGACCGTCACTCATTTCGATCCTGGTTAATCACCTAATCTCAGTTCCCTGTCCCCGAGCTCAAGGTACATTCTTTTATCCCTTTTATACATGAAAATCTGACTGACCTCTCTTTGATTTATTCACGTATTGGGGAGGGTCTGCGCCAGTGAGGTGTGTCTGACGGTCACACACTGCTGAACTTTAAGGAGTTTCAGCCAAGAGCAGCACAGGCTTTTTCAAAGTAGAAAATCAGATTATTAGTTTCAAATGCTTATAGAGAGACAGATGAAGCAGAATATTGCACCAAATAGAATACTGCACGTCAGTCCCGAATAGAAAGATAACATTGTGGAAATGTGCTTCCACGCTGAATTAAAGTGAATATGTCAAATCGCCGATCATTTATCACGTTCTTACAGAAAATGAATGACCATTAATTCCCTGAATTAACGTTGCACCACGCAGTCAGGAATCCCATCAACCACGTCGGAAGGATTTCAAGTTGCATCGTTATTCACGATGAAGTGAAGGAGGTATGAAACATCCGGGCTCCTGAGTCTGAAAAGACACGGACAGCCCAGTGAGCTCAGCGAGGCAAACACCTGCCACCAGAGGGCAGTGAGGGGTTGGGTCCTGTGTAACAGGCACCAGCCACCAGAGGGCACGGATTAGGTGGGTCCTGTGTAACAGGCAGCTGCCACCAGAGGGCAGTGAGGGGTTGGGTCCTGTGTAACAGGCACCTGCCACCAGAGGGCACGGATGAGCTGGGTCCTGTGTAACAGATGCTACACTTCCTAAGTGTATTGCTTATAGGACAAACATGAGAGAGTTTGATTCACCGTGAACATTTGTATTGGTTTCATGTTGCAAACCCTGGGCATTAATTTCATACACAAATGCATGCTAAGATAGATAAGTGTTAACCGTATACCTTTTGGTTCGTGTTTACCTTTTAATGAATAAAATAGCCACAGCAAAGAGTAGAACAAACGGGCACCAAATGTCGGATCAGTCCAGAGACCACGAGTGGGCACGAACCACTGAAATCCTGAAAGAAAGCGGAATAAATGGGCAATTCCCAGGTTTAGATGCGGTGACCAGAGGTTTGTGTTTGAACTGAATATTTACAAAATCTTGCATCTCTGAGATGGACCAGGGAGTCATGGAGAATATAAAGCAAAATGCAGTGAGTCACGTAGCCGACAAGATTGGAACTTCCAGATAGAGCGGATTCACCCGCTCTCAATGTTGCTGCACTAAAGCTTCAAGACAAATAAATGTCAGTTTATGTTAAGGAGGTGCTGATGGGTCCGAGGTCGGCCCAGATTCCTCTTCTTGGAGGGCTATAGAGGAAAGATGCTGATCTTCAGATCCACAGTTCTTGAAATTATTACCGGTGGTATGTTCAGGTTCCAGGAACCGTGCTGGGTCAAATTCGGCAGAGATTACATACGATGCATGATATTTAAACGAAACCACATATTGAACAGTGAGAATGGCAATTTAGTCGTAAAGCATCAGAAGTCCATTACTATCAGAAGAATCATTCATATCTTATTAGGAACTATATGTCATTATGATGTTAGCGTCTTTACCCTTCCATTTCAGCCCTGAAGAACGGTCTCGAACTGAAACATCTACTGTATATACATTTTCAAACATGCTGCCTGACCTGATAAGTTCCTCCAGTGTTTTCAGTATGATGCTTTGGATTCCCAGAATCTGCAGTCTGTCTCTTGTTTATTATCTATCAATATTTACTTCATCTGCACATGGGGGAGGCTGATAATGTAATTGAGCGTCGGACCATCGCCCTGTCAAAGGTGATAGTTCCACGATGGCCGACTTGAGATCCAGGGCACGGCCAATAAGCTGCTACTTCCGCGGACCGTGTTTAAAAGTATTTTTAAATCAGCAAAACGTCGAGTTATTGTTGTCTGAACAAGATGCGTAGGAGAAACAAAAAACACCTGGTGTCTATAACATTATTCCTCAGAACTCTCCAGGACCAAGCTCCTCTTCCGACAGGAATGATAAGCAATCATTTAGATTCCTTCCCCAGAGACAGCACATGCGTAGAACCGCTCTCTGTGCAACGACACCACTGTTTCCATAATGGGTGAGAGCTGATCCCTGATTCCGGGACCGGCTCTGACTGATCCTCATTCCAGAGCAAACTTCACATTCTAACCATTAAATTGTCATCCGAGTTGGAAGGATATGACTATCGTAGCTGCGGTCCACACGCTGATTACGATGATTCCCTTGTCTCCCATGCCCTCTTACCTCCTGTCACTCACGTGCAAAGGTGCGTATTTCCAGCTGACAATGAACGCAGCATTCTGCGAGTCTTTGTGATGTCGAGGGAAACCGGTGCGGCCACAGTCTATTCTCACCATCCAACTGTTGGCCATTATGGGTGCTATCCACCATCTTCAAAGTCACAACGCAGAGTTCTTCAGCGAGATTCTCAGACAGTCAGTTCGAGTTTACAGCCTCATACCCCAACTGATTCTGCAGATATCATTATTCTTAAATCGAACCCATGGAACCCAGGAGCATTCAGCTGCCAGATCGAATCCGTGGAACCAAAGAGAGAGACACCATCTCTTGTTGATACCCTGAACTCAGTGCACGCTAGTGCTGATGCTATTGAACATAATGAGTTCCTGAAATCAGGAATGATTCAAGTCAGACCACAGCAGTGTTCCAGCAGATAAAATTCACATTACCAGAACAGGTGAGAACTGTTGTGGTAACATGTATGTTAAGTATAATGCACCATTAATCAGCGTAAACGAGCATCTCTGGAGCTCATGTTTCTGTGGAATCGGACGGGAGGAGTTTTGGGCGTTTTATACAGTGCCGGCCACAAACAGTGATAATACCCTTGGAAACGGGAGACGGGTTGGCAGGTCGTTGCTGATTGAAGAAAATGCCACAGACAATGAAAATGGAGTCAAAACTGACGGTGATGGAAACTTAAAAAAAAGAAAGCCTGTTAACTGTTCTGCATACAACATTAATTTTATACGGCTGTACCTGATCTATTTAATATATTCAGTGTGTTCTGCTGTTCTAGAAGTACTGTGTTCACCTGCGGGTGTCACACTTCAGCAAGGATGGAAAGGCGTTGGAGAGGTGGAGAGTGCACTGAAAAATCTACTGGAATACTTCAAAAGGTTCGTATTTTAGTGAACCGAAAGCTTGTTGAAACCGACTTTATTTGCCTTGGAACCAAATGGGTTGCCAGGTGATCTGATGAATATTTAAAATTTCAAATTAAATGAAATTGAAGCTGCTGATATCATCAGGGAACACGCCACTTCGAAGCTTGTGGTGAAGTGAAAGTCGTTGACGAAGCAGCCGGAGATGTTTGTGACCAAGGGGCAGCTGTGACGCATTCCTGCATAGATGTCCTGGGATAGCGTGTCCAACATAACTGCTCTTCATTGTGGGGGAAGCAACGGCCACCAGTGGTGCGTCTTCCATATGGCTCCGTGAATAGAGTTCCGTCTGAGAAAGACTGGGCAGGGAGAAACATTCACATTGGCCAATACGGTAACAATAATGAGATACAAAATGAAGGTGAACTATCAGGATGTGATGACACTCCCTTTTCTGGGCTGGATTTAGAGAAGGTGAAGGATACTAGCAGTTCGGCAGGTGATTGAAGATGGGATTCAAGACCATTTCACAAACACTGTACTCCCGCTATTGTTAATGTATATTGTAAACAGCTGCGGTAACACACTAGTCACTGCCTGGCATTCTGAAGGGACCCGTTAATCCCTACTCTTTATTTGCTGTCTGCCAACCAATTTTCTATCCAAGTCAGCACCCTACCACCAATACCATGTGCTCCAATTTTGCCCACTAATCTTCTATGTGGGACCTTATCAAAGGCTTTCTGAAAGTCCACGTACACTGCATCGACTGATCTCCCTTGTCCAATTTTATAGATACATCATCAAAAACTTCCAGAAGATTAGTCAAGCATGATTAGTCAACGCTTCGTAAATCGATGCTGATTCGGACGGATTCTGTTACTGCTATCCAAATGTGCTGCTATTTCATCTTTTATAATTGACCCCAGCATCGTCCCCACCACTAATGTCAGGCTAACTAGTTTATAATTCCATGTTTTCTCTCCCCCTCCTTTATTAAAAAGTGGGATAACATTAGATACCATCCACTACACAATAAATTATCGTTAATCTATAGAACATTAGAAAATGATTACCAATGCTTCCATGATATCTAGAGTCACCTCCTGAAGTACCCTGGAATGACCATAGGGATTTATCAGCCTTTATATATAAGAGACATTATATATCCCGCTTCTGCAAAGTGGGCGTTGCAGTCGCGCGGAAACGCGCTACTAAAGAAACAATTGACAATAGACAATAGACAATAGACAATAGGTGCAGAAGTAGACCATTCGGCCCTTCGAGCCTGCACCGCCATTCTGAGATCATGGCTGATCATCCACTATCAATACCCGGTTCCTGCCTTGTCCCCATAACCTTTGATTCCCCTATCCATAAGATACCTATCTAGCTCCTTCTTGAAAGCATCCAGAGAATTGGCCTCCACTGCCTTCTGAGGCAGCGCGTTCCACACCTCCGCAACTCTCTGGGAGAAGAAGTTCCTCCTCAACTCTGTCCTAAATGACCTACCCCTTATTCTTAAACCATGCCCTCTGGTACTGGACTCTCCCAGCATCTGGAACATATTTCCTGCCGCTATCTTGTCCAATCCCTTAATAATCTTATCTGTCTCAATCAGATCCCCCCCTCAATCTCTTTAATTCCAGCTTGTACAAGCCCAGTCTCTCTAACCTCTGCGTAAGACAGTCCAGACATCCCAAAAATTAACCTAGTGAACCTACGCTGTACCTCCGCCACAGCCAGGATGTCCTTCCTTAACCCTGGAGACCAAAACTGCACACAATACTCCGGGTGTGGTCTCGCCAGGGCCCTGTACAAATGCAAAAGGATTTCCTTGCTCTTGTACTCAATTCCCTTTGTAATAAAGGCCAACACACCGAGGCAGAGAGAGCTGAACTCAAAATGCCTTTACTGTTACAACACGCGCACTTAAATCTCCCCTGCCATGGGCCCCTGCGACCCTCGGGGCGGACGTGACGTGAGACTGACCCAGGAAGGTCCGCCCCGAGCGGGCAGTTCCAACCTCGTTACCGCCTGTCTGCCCGCGGCTCCCGATGGCGGTTCGAGTCCCACGTGTGCGGGCCAGCACACCATCTCCCCCTAGAAACGTCCATCGGGGGAGTCGAGCCCCCTGTCTGTGTGGCTTGTCTCGGTGTCTGGCCTCGCCGGCGCGGTGCGGGTACCCTCACTAGTTGCTCAATGCCCATGTGCGCCGGTTTGAGGCGGTCCACTGTAAAAGTCTCTTCCCGGCCCCCCACCTCCACGACACACGTAGTTCCTTTGTGCCGGATCACCTTGAAGGGTGCCTCGTACGGCCGCTGTGGCGGTGACCTGTCCATGCCCCTGCGAATAAAAACATACTCACAGTCTCGGAGGTCTTTAGGGGTGAATGATGGCATGCGACCATGCAAAGAGGTCGAGATCGGTGCCAGGGTCCCTGCCTAGTCTCGCAGCGTCGTCAGCACCGCTGCTGGAGTTTCCTTCTAACCTCGGGTTTTTGGTACGAACTCGCTTGGGACCGCCAGGGGGGCGCCGTAGACCAATTCCGCCGCGGAGGTGTCCAGGTCCTCCTTGGGGTCTGTGCGGATGCCCAGTAGAACCCAGTGAAGCTCATCTGTCCGGTTGGGGCCCCTGAGGCGCGCATCAGAGCCAACCTGAGATGCCGGTTAAATCGCTCCACCAAACGGTGGGACTGGGGATGCTACGCAGTGGTGTGATGCATCTGGGTGGCCTGGAGCTGTGGCAGTGCTGTCCACAAACCAGACGTGAACTACGCCCCTCTGTCGGAGGTGATGTCCGCTGGGAGGCCGAACCTGGCGATCCAGTTTGCAATGAGGGGCCTGGCTCAGGGCTCAGCGGACGGGTCTGCGAGCGGCACGGCTTCCGGCCATGTGCTGAACCTGTCTACCATGGTAAAGATATACCTGGCGCCCCGGGAGACTAGCAGGGGCCCGACGATGTCCACGGGGATGTGCTGGTCGCCACTGGTCCTCGACGAGCTGCTCCAGGACTCCGCCGCCTGCCGTGTCGGAAGCGTCGATTGTGAGTGCCGTGGATAAATCGACTTTCGGGAGCACTAGGAGGGGTGGGGGGGAGTACGCTGACTTCGGCCCCGGTGTCTACCAGGGAGCGCAGCCCGGTCCCAGATGTACAGGAGGCTGTCTCTGTGTCCAGCCATCGTAGCCATTACCGACGGCTGGCCTGGACGTTTACATGGTGGACGGCTGAGGCCCGCGAGTCAGCCCCATCGTTGGTGATAGAAACACCATTGTTCTGAACTTTCGTCTTTTACCCCCGTGGGTCTCGACGGCTTCAGTTGCGGGGCCTGGGCTTTGAGGCGCGCGATCGTGGCTAGGCCAATGGAGGCTGCTCCACGTTGCTTGCTCTGCCAAAGGCCGTCTGCATTAGCCGCGAATCTGCGTGGGTCGCTGAAATCCTCACTCGCGAGGAGGAGCGAATGTCCTCTGGCATTTGCTCGAGGAACAACTGTTCAAATAAAAGGCACGGCTTATGGCCGTCCGTGAGCGCTAGTGTATCATTCATGAGCTCAGATGGCGTGTAGGAGCAACGTGGCCCGTTCGCGGCGGGAGAGTCCGAAGGTACGGATCAAGGAGCACCTTAAGCTCAGTGTACCTGTCCTCCGTTGGGGCCTGGCGTAGGAAGTCGATGATCCGGACTGCCGTCTCCTGGTCGAGCGTGCTGACGACGTGGTAGTACAGCGTGGCGTCGGCTGTAATGTCTCTGATATTGAACTGGGCCTCAGCCGGCTTGAACCAACCGTGGCCCAGAAAGTTGGGAGGATCAGAGAGATCGCGCTCTGCGAGTCATAGCTGGTCGCTGAGTCGCCGGCTCCAGATGCCGTCCGGAACGTCGGGGTCACCAATGTAGTCGTGAACAAATCCGCTACTAAAGCAACACACCGAGGCAGAGAGAGCTGAACTCAGAATGCCTTTACTGATTCAAAAATCGCGCGCTTAGATCTTCCCTCCCATGGGCACCTGCGACCCGCGGGGCAGACATGACGTCAGACTGTCCCCGGAAGTCTGTCCCGAGCAGGTAGTTCCAAACGCGCTACCGCGTGTTTGTCCACGGCTCCCGATGGCGGTTCGAGTCCCATTTATGCTGGCCGCCACAATGTAATAAAATATCTTGTCAAGTTTTTCAACTCGAACTCCTTCCATGTCTGTGAACTGGTACACTTCCATTGGTATCTCCATATTATTGTCCAATCTTCCTCAGATATTATTATCCATCCTTCCGTCTCCCATATTGTTTTAATGTATGAAGTCGAATGTGTTTTAAGATTTGACAAACCTTTATAAATGCTTGAATTGTTTCTACTACCGTTGTCTGAATTATATGATTTTCTTAATAGCTCTATCGGACATGTGCTTGCCTTGGTTACATTTTTAACCGTCCCATTAACATACTGTCGCATCTTTAAATGCCGATAAAAGACTTGTTTTTCAAAAGAAGCGCTTCTCTTGGAGCATTATAAAACTGAACAGTATTCCTTCTTTCATCATATTGCAAATAGCTGTTATTCCTTTAGCTGTCCACTCCTTAAATCTAGCATCCAGTTCATTTGGGGTAAAATCCGAGTCAAATGCACACCAAGCAACACACATCGAAGTTGCTGGTGAACGCAACAGGCCAGGCAGCATCTGTAGGAAGAGGTACAGTCCACGTTTCAGGCCGAGACCCTTCGTCAGGACTAACTGAAAGAAGAGCTAGTAAGAGATTTGAAAGTGGAAGGGGGAGGGGGAGATCCAAAATGATAGGAGAAGACAGGAAGGGGAGGGATGGAGCCAAGAGCTGGACAGGTGATTGGCAAAGGGGATATGAGAGGATCATGGGACAGGAGGTCCAGGGAGAAAGACAAGTCAGTGGGGTATAGTTAGAGAGACAGAGGGAGAAAAAGGAGAGTGAGAGAAAGAATGTCTGTATAAAAATGAATAACTGATGGGGTACGACGGGGAAGTGGGGCATTAGCAGAAGTTAGAGAAGTCGATGTTCATGTCATCAGTTTGGAGACTACGCAGTCGGAATACAAGGTGTTGTTCCTCCAACCTGAGCGTGGCTTCATCTTTACAGTAGAAGAGGCCGTGGATAGACATGTCAGCATGGGAATGGGATGTGGAATTAAAATGTGTGGCCACTGGGAGATCCTGCTTTCTCTGGTGGACAGAGCGTAGGTGTTCAGCAAAGCGGTCTCCCAGTCTGTGTCGGGTCTCGTCAATATATAGAAGGCCACATCGGGAGCACCGGACGCAGTATATCACCCCAGCCGACTCACAGGTGAAGTGTCGCCTCACCTAGAAGGACTGTCTGGGGCCCTGAATAGTGGTGAGGGAGGAAGTGTAAGGGCATGTGTAGCACTTGTTCAGCTTACACGGATAAGTACCAGGAGGGAGATCAGTGGGGAGGGATGGGGGGTGGGGGGACGAATGGACAAGGAAGTCACGTAGGGAGCGATCCCTGCGGAAAGCAGAGGGGCGGGGGAGGGAAAGATGTGCTTAGTAGTGGGATCCCTTTGGAGGTGGTGGAAGTTATGGAGAATAATATGTTGGACCCGGAGGCTGGTGGGGTGGTAGGTGAGGACCAGGGGGACCCTATTCCTAGTGGGGTGGCGGGAGGATGGAGTGAGAGCAGATGTACGTGAAATGGGGGAGATACGTTAGAGAGCAGAGTTGATAGTGGAGGAAAGGAAACCCCTTTCTTTAAAAAAAAGAGGACATCTCCTTCTTCCTGGAATGAAAAGCCTCATCCTGAGAGCAGATGCGGCGGAGATGGAGGAATTGCGAGAAGGGGATGGCGTTTTTGCAAGAGACAGGGTGAGAAGAAGAATAGTCCAGATAGCTGTGAGAGTCAGTAGGCTTATAGTAGACATCAGTGGATAAGCTGTCTCCAGAGACAGAGACAGAGAGATCTAGAAAGGAGAGGGAGGTGTCGGAAATGGACCAGGTAAACTTGAGGGCAGGGTGAAAGTTAGAGGCAAAGTTAATAAAGTCAACGAGCTCAGACTGTTTGCAGGAAGCAGCGCCAATGCAGTCGTCGATGTAGAGAATGAAAGTGGGGGACAGATACCAGAATAGGCACGGAACATAGATTGTTCCACAAAGCCAACAAAAAGGCGAGCATAGCTGGGACCCATACGGGTGCCCATAGCTACACCTTCAGTTTGGAGGAAGTGGGAGGAGCCAAAGGAGAAATTATTAAGTGTAAGGACTAATTACGCTAGGCGGAGCAGAGTGGTGGTAGAGGGGAACTGATTAGGTCTGTAATCCAAGAAGAAGCGGAGAGCTTTGAGACCTTCCTGATGGGGGATGGAAGTATATAGGGACTGGACATCCAGCGAGAAAATAAAGCGGTGGGGGCCAGGGAACTTAAAATCATCGAAAAGTTTAATTGCGTGAGAAGTGTCACGAACATAGGTAGGAAGTGATTGAACAAGGGGTGATAAAACCGTGTCGAGGTATGCAGAAACGAGTTCGGTGGGGCAGGAGCATGCTGAGACAATAGGTCTGCCAGGATAGGCAGTTTTGTGGATCTTGGGTAGGAGATAGAAACGGGAAGTGCGAAGAGTGGGAACTATAAGGTTGGTAGCAGTTGATGGGAGATCCTCTGAGCGGATAAACTCGGTGATGGTGTGGGAGACAATGGCCTGGTGCTCCTTAGTGGGGTTTGCGTTTTCAAATGCACACCATTTAGGAATTGCAATGTCAATCTCTAGTTTATATTATCTTATAATAGTTTTCTATATTTTAAGAGTCCATTTCACCCACGGGTTGTCAATATTATTTATGCAACTTTGTAGATTGATATCAGCCAATATTACCCGTATGGGGATGGAAACTATCCTCTTCTCAATGTTTTTTCCACTGAGCGCCATATGATGGCTTGCACCAGCATATCACGGCTCTCAACTGTGCTGAAAAGTAATAATTTCTAAGAGAAGGTAGGTCCCATCGCCCCATTTCTTTGGCTAATGTTTGAGACGAACCCAAGGCCTTTTAGTTTGCCGTATCTATCTTGATAGCATCTTGTTCTATTCATTGAATTGATGTTGGTCCATCTGTATTGGTAGGGTCTGAAAGAGATATAATGGTCTGGTCAGTATATTCATTTTAATAGATTTAATCCTTGAACTGAGACCAAGAAAAGGAATGAGGTTCCATCTTGTTATATCTTCCTTAGTTTATATGTATATATATATATATCGGCTGATAATTGCATTCTGATATTTTTGCCAAACGCTTTGGCATAATGATGCCCAAATATTTGATGGACTCTCTTTGCCATGCCCAAGGATATCTACTTTCAATTTCTCTTGGTGAGCTATAGTTATATGAAAGTATTTGGGTTTTATCTTTCTTGATCTTGTATCCTGATAATTGGCCATATTGTTCAAAGGATTGCATCAATTTAGGTAAAGAGTATGTTGGTTGCCCGTGATAGATCAAAATGTCATCCGCGTAACAGGCCAATTTATGCTCTGTCCCTTTAATAGCAATTCCCCTGATAGCTTTGATTATCTCCTCCTTCCAGCTGGGTGGCATTTGCGCCTTTCTTAGGGTCCAGTTCAGTGTGGGGAGTAAAATAGGAATTAACTCACTTCTAAACTCTTCATATCACTCTGCCGTATATCCATCTGATCCTGGAGACTTGCTTAATTTAAGCCGACTAATTGCAGTTTTTAGTTCAGTTTCAGTTATGTCAGCAGTCATCGTTCTGTTTTGTTCTTTGCTTATAGTGGGTAAATCTAAGGAATTCAGGAAGGTGTCAATTTGGGTATGCTTCGCCCTGGAACTTTGGAATATATAGTTTTGTAAAACATTTCAAAAGCTTCTTGAATTTCACTTAGCTTATTTTAATGACTTTTGATCTTGGCTCCCTTATTCTATGAATTATATTTTCTGCTAACTTTTTTTTTCAGTTTCCACACCAGTATTTTCATAGATTTCGATCCATTTCATAGTGTCTCTGTTTCAGAAACGTTATTTTATTTCTAATTTCTTGTATAGCCAAACTATTAATTTTATCCCTAGTTTTAAAAAAATTCCTCTAATGTATCCTGTACCATACTCAAGTTGTGTTTTTTTTCAGTTCCTTCAGCTTATTTTGTAATTCCTCTAATATTCTATTCCTTTTTTTTCTTATATGAAGAAATCGCTGTAATTTTCCCTCTTACGACAGCCTTCAGAATGTCCCATAGAATGGGATGTGAAACCTTTCCATTATCATTGAATTCTAAGTAAAGACTAATTTCTTTTTTTTTATTATTTTTTTTCCTTAAAAAAGGGATCATTGAGTAGACTTGAATTTAGTTTCCAAATAGTATTCTTTGGTTGTGGGTCAAAATCAACAGATAAATATATAGGTGTATGGTCACTTACATCTATTGTCCCAATTCCACAGGTGATTATTTTGTCTCTATTTTTTCCAAATGTTATGACATAGTCTATTCTTGTATATATGGAGTCGGGGACTGAATAATGAGTGTAATCGTTTCTGGCGGGGAAAAGGTCCCTCCATATATCAATTAGACTAACATCCTCAAAAAGAGTGTTAACTTTTTATTATGAAAGGACTTCGTTTCATATTTTTTTTTATTGGAAGAGTCTAACTTTGGTGGTAATTGTAAATTTATGTCTCCCCGCATATCAAGAGACCTTCTGTTTCCGTTACCATAATATTAGTAATTTTCTGGAAGTAACTAATATCACTTCCTAGTGGTGTGCATATATTCAATAAAGTAATAGGATTTACATCTCTATTCCCCTTACAGAATATATATGCCCTCCTTATCTGCGAATTCGAATGCTTTTTCAAAATTTAGCTTACATGAGTTGAGAATAACACCTCCTCTTCTATGTCCTGATTTATATCAGGAGAAAAACAAATCAGTGATACCCATTCTCTTTGATTTTCCATGCTCATTATCAGTTAAGTGAGTTTCCTGTATATAAACTACATGGGCTTGTTCTTTTTTTTTCATTTTTGATAGAATTTTACTGCGCTTGACTGGATTCAACAGCCCATTAATGTTAAAAGAAATGAATTTTACTTTGTCCTTAGCGATGTGATTCATCTGTTAGTATATCTTTGAAATTTGCAGAACTTAATCGATCTACTGCCTGAACAAATAAGAGCCATGAAACGCGAATAATAAAAACAAAAGGTAACGAAGGCGTGATTCCAAGGCTGGGGTCCCTAGATGAAGCTGGGTTGGGCTAGAAGAAAAGTCTAGCCGTGGGGGATAGCCCTTCCTACTTGTGGGTTGAAGGCCCCCGTTGCAGTACCTATAAAAGTAACTAAAAAAAATCTATATCCATTACAGAGAAATGATTTCCCTGTGTATTTCCCCCATGTATATATTCTCATTTAAGTGGGGGAAAATGAATGAATAAATTATTCTTTAAAAAAAATAGTAATATAAAATCCACATTGTAACATGTATTTCTCATTTATTTCTCGAGATAGGTATATCGCCGTCTATTTTTGCTTCTGTTTAGTTTATCAGCACTTTTAAAGTTAGTCAAACCGCATGGCTGTTCTGGAGGAGGTGAGGGCTGCCCTCGGAGAACTGACAGTCTCTTCCTAATATCCTTCTCTCGTCCTGCTCCCGTCCGCTAAGTCCCAAGCAGCTCGGAACAACAGCTCAGCCACACTTTCCCTTGGTTTGTCCACGTTAATGGACAGCCCTCTGCTGTTCATGTCTGTAGTCGCCTCCTCCAGCGTCTGGTACAGTCGCATCCCTTCTATGTAAGATACCCTCAGTTTAACAGGGTACTGGGAATTTAATATTTTCTTGCTTTAATATTCGTTTCCCTTCGGAATATTCCTTCCATTTCTGTAGGACCGCCAGGGTCGGGGGTAATCCTGATTGACGTATATTAACTTCCTGCTCCAGAAACCCTCTTTTTACCCCATCCCTTCGTAGAATCTCCACTTTGCTCTTGAATGAAAGGATTGTAAGTGCTATTGAGCGCGGTTTACTTTGTCTGTCTCCGGGAGGCCACTGGACGAGGGAACGATGTGTCCTCTCAATTTCAATTTTCGTAGTCTGGGGAATCTCCAGCGCCTCCCGCAGCAGCTTGTCTACAAAGTCCATCATCTCCGCTCCTTCGGGAATATTAGAAATCCTGATATATTTCCGTCGAGATCTTCCCTCCCGGTCAAGCAATTTACTTTTCCGTTGATTGATTGTTTTTATCGTCTTACTGAGTATCTGCTCCACGTTTTGCACGCGATCTTCCACCTTCTCAATTCGAGTCTCTGCCACCGCTATTTTCTGATTGACTTTGGCGTGCTCTGACTTTATGTCATTGAGTTGCTGCTTTACATCTTTTTGGGCTTCCCATATCTCCTCCAGAATATTTATTACATTTGCCGCTTTCCTGCACGAGGTCCATCGTCAGCTTCGCCGCCACGCGCACTCGGTTGCTGAACCGTCGTGGGAGTCGGATCTGGTCCGGGAGCGAGAGCGGGAGCATTAGTAGCAGAGATAGTCGGGGCAGCAGGAAAGGTGGGCCTGCGAAATGCTGGGAGTGGGACATCGGCGGCCGGAAGCTGCTGAATTGAGCCGGCGAGAACATTAAGGTCTGTCAGCTGATGTTCCCTGTTCACAGTAAGGTCGTGGACAACGACCGTGAGTGCTGAAATCGCAGACACCTGATTCCGATTGTCTGTGGTGAGTTGTTGAACAGTTGCGGCTCGGAACGAAGCCTGTTCCTCCAAGTGAGCATGGGCATGGCGTCACGAGGTCATCTGCCTCATTACCTCCTTAACTTCACTGAGAACAGACTCCATTGTCCGTAGTTTAACTCCAACCTGACTAATGAATCTCACGGCCAAGGTCAGCTGCTATTTTTCTGCTGCTTCCATCATTGTGTGTGGTCAAGACTTGCTGCTACCAAGTTCGGTTATGGACGGAGTGCGGAGTAAGAGACACTGATTCTGGTCGATAGTTCACAAACTTTATTGCGAACAGTTTTAAAGAAAACATAAACAATAAACGCTAGGCCAAACAGGACCATTAATGAAAACACTCAAATTGGAAACGAAGCCTACACTGCGGCTGAAAAGAGAATTGAAACATTAAACGACTATCGCTAATCTTCAAAGTCAGTTGACATGAAAGTCGAATATTCAAGGGAAAACGCCGGAAGCAAACAGGGGGTGAAGAGTTGCTGTGCTCTGTCCAAGTTTCGACAAGCACTAGGACGACAAGTATTGAGTTATATACTATATACTATTTGATTAAGTAATAATTAACTGATACGTACAAATTCACAAGCGTAATTGCCATATCTACTGCGCTGCCGAATCCGTG
This sequence comes from Mobula hypostoma, assembly GCF_963921235.1. Taxonomy (NCBI): domain Eukaryota; kingdom Metazoa; phylum Chordata; class Chondrichthyes; order Myliobatiformes; family Myliobatidae; genus Mobula; species Mobula hypostoma. The sequence continues at coordinate 515,149 of NW_026948158.1, read as the reverse complement.
GTTGTGACAGTGGGGTTCGTTCTCTACCTGTCAGTCTCTAACACAGTGTGAGATTGCGGGCTTCAACTTGTAACAGTCCGTTTCTGATACACTGTGAAAGTGTAGGATTCATTCTGTAACTGTCAATTTCTGGTGCAGTATTTTAATCTGTGGCCCATTCAGTACAATATGAGAGTGTGGTTTCATTCTCTATCTGTCAGTCTCTGGTAGAGAATGAGAGTGTGTGGTTCAAACTGTAACTGTCAGTCTCTGGTACAGTGTGAGAGCGTGGGGTTCATTTTGTAATTTTCAGTCTCTGGTATAGTGTGACAGTGTGGGGTTCAATCTGTAACAGTCAGTCTCTGGTATAGTGCAGAGGTTTAGTGTACGGTTTATTTCGAAGTATAATTTATGCAGTTTCAATACTGCAGTTGATTCATTTGATTACATCTTCATTGAACAACTGGACATAATAATCGATATTAATATCTCAGAATCAATGCTATCAGTCAATAACAGCATCAGACACAGAAACAGCATCAAAGTTGCAGGATTAAACTAAATTTATTACCGAAATATAAACACGTCACCATACGAGCATCCACAGTAAATACAACCAAATACAAGAGAATCTGTGAAAGACCGCGCTGAACATGGAGCTTAGAAGAATAGAGGGCTTTGGGTTACCCTAGGTAATTTCTAAAGTAAGGACATATTCGACATAACTTTGTGGGCCGAAGGGTTTCTATGTTTCTATGTTTCTCACAAAGACAACAAAGACAGCAAACGAGCAATCTGCAAAAGACTACAAACTACATAAATACAACAAAGCCCAAATAAAATATTAATGATAAGTAAATAGTCAATAAATGTCGAGAAAGTGAAATGATGAGTCTTGAATGTGAGTCTATGGGCTGTGGGTACACTCCAGTGTTGGGGTAAATGAAGTTATCCACTCTTCTTAAAGAGTGTGATGGTTGATGGAGCTGCGTGAAGAGACCATGGCCTGCGTGGTAGTGGCTCCGCATTCCGTGTAGACCTGCTCAGTGGTGGGGGGTGCTATACCTGTGCTGGACTGGGCTCTATCTACCACGTTTTGTGGGCTTTTCCGTACAAGGACATTGGTCGTTCCATGTTAGGTCCTCATGCTACCAGACAACATACACCCAACCACATATCTATTGAAGTCTGTCAAACTTTTAGATAACATGTAGAGGCGCTGCATCTTTGTAATGGAACGCATGTTCCGGGCCAAAGACAGATAAACTGAAATGATAACACTGGGGAATTTATATTTACTCCATCATTCTTCAGCATCCGACCTGTGCTGTTACTAGGCGTTTCATATAGATTCCCTTCTTACTGCTGTCATTTCTTGTGCTGAGTTTGCCAACTTACTCCTCGAACTCTACTTCAGTGATAGCTTAACTACTTCGAAATGTTGGGTAGTGGCATTCTCTGAATTTAGGTATGCCCTTACATCATCAGGAACAAAACACAAAACAAGCCCTCCAGAGCTGTCAAAATCATTAGGGTCGGACACTAAGCCTCTCAGCTGCCACATTTACCTTTCTCTTTGACTCTTCTCTCTGTTTTGCTGCCTCTCTAGCCTCACGGACCCTCCTCGTTTCTGCTTTAACAGCCTCGAGCTGTTTTAATTTAATTGCCATTTCAATTGCAACTCAGCGTCAGTAGATTTCCTTCCAACAAACAACTCTAACGCCTCCTCATCAAACGTTCCTTTATCTATATAATGCTGGGCTATTATCGTCTGCATCTGAGATTTCCTCATTTTACTGGTCACCTTTAGTCTTAACTTTTGAGCGATTCCACACAGCACAACCGTCGTGGCATCATCCAACGCTTCCGGGGTTGGTCCAACACAAACTACTCAACACTAACATCCATTCCCGCTGTATTTACACAGAACCAAATCAAAAGGGATTTTCCCCAATCAAATCAAACAAGCCTCCAACAATTTGTTCATATCACAGACACAGGCTCCAATTTTGTCACGTACCCCGTGACGGGAATAAAGAACCAGCAGAAACAGAAAACACTTTGGTGTCCAGTATTGCTATTAACTAATAATATTAATTAGTAACCGCGCAATGCATTAATATAAATGTAGATAAATGAAACAGGTTAGCAATGATTGTATATATATATATGAGTATATCAGTAAGTGTGGAAACATATGTATGAAAAACCAACTTTCTTTAAATCTAGGGGTAAAAAGATACAGTCCTACGATGATGAGTATAGTTCAGTTCGTGGTATTGAGTTGAGTAGCGATGGAGAGAGAGAGGCGGACAGATTTGAATACTCAGGTGAGCCGACGCCGTCGATCTTCTTGTTGTCCTTCGAAATCCTTTAAAAGTCATGGACTGTGACGACAACAAAGGGGATCGGTTTTCTGTTCTGGAGGTATCACCCAGGCAAGGGTGGACACATGGACAGCTCCCCACCGGTCACTGCCTTTTCTGTCCACTGCAAGAGCCACTGATCGATCTGCCTGATCGATCCTCCAAAAACCCACGTTTTCTGTGGGCAGAACAAAGCTCATTCAGTGTTCCAAAATATGAGTCTGAGGTCTATATTATCTGACCTCCTATTTATCTCACCGTACTGAATACCAGCTGTCATTCAAATAACTCCTCCTTCCTCTCTGTGTGTAAGAAATGCAAGCAGGCGATGTCCTTGAAGAAAGTATAAACAACCTATGAGCAGTCTCTCTCTCTCTCTCTCTCTCTCTCTCTCTCTCTCTCTCTCTCTCTCTCTTCAGAAGCACAGTCCATAGGGGTAATCGAGCACAGTTCATAGGGGTAATATAGGACCCCGACCAGTAAGGTCTAACAGTATAGTAATTATCAACTGACCAATCCTAAATGGAGATGAAGCAACCTTCATGTCAGAGATATGATGATAGAGAAGCCCAGATCTGGGGAACAGTACAATACCATTTCAAATGCACTAGACATACCTTAGAGACTGGTGTAATGTATTTTAGAAAAAGTGGAAAGAATATGCAACTGCAGACACCAACAGTCACTCTGATTGACCTGCAGAGGTCAATGGCTACAACACGAGATGAATTCCATGGCTCCACAATATCTAACTTCTTGCAAAAATAGGGTTGTTATGCAAAAATTACATAGAAGAACCTTTGGCTAAAAATGATGTACCCTCCTGTCTGAGAATCTTTCAAGTATCATCCTCTGCTTCCTTCCACTGAGATAATTGGGAAATGAATCAGCTCTTTCCCTCTGGGTTTCATGCAATCTAGCCTGTTAGAGGATTCTGCTCTGACGAGCTTTGTCAAAGGCCTTGCGAAAATCCATAGAGAATATACCTACCATGCTATCTTCATTGACAATCCCCGTTACTGGCTTGAGGTAATCTAAGCTATTTATCAAACATGACTTCCCAAACACATTCATACTGACTGCTGCGAATCGGGCATTGTCTCTCCAAATGTTGGTGGAGCCTGTTCCTTGGAGTCCTTTCCAGCAACTTACCCACCATCGATATTAGGCTGGTAAATTTCTAGCTTGTTCTTGCAACTGTTTTTAAACAGTGGTAGCACGTTAACTATTCTCTAGTTGTCTGAAGTCTCACCTATGGACAGATTTAAAGTAAAAATCTCTGACGGCCTCTAAAATATGTTTGCCAATATCCTACTGTCCCACTTACTCAGGCCCTGGAGATTTATCCATCTTAATATACTGCAAAGCATACCACCTCCTCCCTGCTAATCCTTATGTGTTCCAAATCATCGCCACTCATTTCCTGCATTTACTTTAATTCCATCAGTTTGCATCACTTTCTACACAGTAAAAATGAAGAGATATATTCATTAAACATTTTTCCATTTCCTTTGTTCCACACTCAGATGGTCATACTGATCTTTAACAGCACCTGCTTTCTCCATTGGGTCCCTTTAAACTCGTCATATACCCATAGAAACTTCTGGGCATTTGTCTCAACTTGCCTTCCAGATACTTTCCATATCCACCTTTTACCCTCTTAAATTTAATAACACTTGTGCATCTAGTTATCAGGACATTAAGTAGTTCAAAATTGTTTATGTACAGTGTATGGCTCCCACCTTACCAACCACAATCTTAGTATTTCTCATCAACCACAGTTCTTGAAACCTGCTAGCTTTGCCCTTCACTCTAAAAGGAATATATAGAATCTGAACGCCTGACATCACACTTTTGAATACCTCCCACCTGAAAGATGCATCTTCCCTGTAAACAATCTTGCCCAGTAAACCACTGTAAGATCCCCTCAAACTTTGTTCTTGTCCTGGTCAGGAACCTATATTGTTAACCTATTTAAGTTGCTGGTGAACGCAGCAGGCCAGGCAGCATCTCTAGGAAGAGGTACAGTCGACGTTTCAGGCCGAGACCCTTCGTCAGGTCCTGAAACGTCGAACTGCACCTCTTCCTAGGGATGCTGCCTGGCCTGCTGCGTTCACGAGCAACTTTTATGTGTGTTGCTTGAATTTCCAGCATCTGCAGAATTCCTGTTGTTTTTGTTAACTTGTTAACTTGCTACATTCTTCCCCACAACCACTAAAAATATTAAAATTCTGGTAATTGGAGCCAGAATGCTCACTAACAGAAGTGTCTGCCATTTACCCTACATCATTTCTCAGGAGGAGGTCCATTGTTGTACTCTTTCAATCAGTTTCCTCTGTATCTTGACGAAGGAAACTTTCTTGCACACATTCCACAGATTCAACTCCATGCCTTTTACATTAAGATAGGCCCAGTCAATATTAGGGAAGTTAAAATTTCCTACTAATGTTACCTTATTTTGTTCACAAAACGTTGCGATATCAGTTCCTGCTGACAGTTGTGGTTTCTATAATACTATCTCATTATTCCAACTGGTATCCATCTGACTTCACTAGATGTATCAGCTAAGAATAATGCCCCTTTACGGATTATTATTATGTCCATTCTCCTCTGGAGAACAACTCTCCTATCCTCTTACCTACACCTTTGATTCCTGGAACATTAAGCTGCTTATTTTGCCCTTTCCTCAGCCATGATTATGTTGAGGTTGTGATCGGACATTAAGACATAGGGTCATAATTAGGCCAGTCAGCCCACCGAGTCTGCCCCGACCATTCAATAATTCCTGATTTATTAGCCCTCTTATCATAATTCTCTTGCCTTTTCCGCATAACCCTTTGACACACTGACTGATCGAAAACCCATCAACCTTCATTGTATAGCCGATGACCTGGCAGCCACAGCTGTCTGTCGCAAAGCATTCCAGTTACACTACCCAGTGGCTGAAGAGATTCCTCTTCATTTCTCTACTAAATGGATGGCCCTGCATTCTGGAACTGTGCACTCTGATACTAGATGCCAGCACTGAGGAAACATCCTTGCCACATCCACTTAATCCTGTACTTTCAATATTCAATAGCTATCAATGAGATCCCCCTCATTCTTCTGAAGTCCAGCGAGTACAGACGTGAGTTATCAATCGGTCCTGAAATATTAACCCTTTCAATTCCCGAATCAGTCTCACAAACCTTCTTTGGACCCTCTCAATGTATAGATAAGATGCCCGCAACTTCTCACAATACTACAAGTGCGGTCTACCCATGCCTTTTTAATCCTCAGTATTACATTTTGTTTCTGCATACTTGTCCCCCTGAAATGAATGCAAACATTGGATTTGTCTTTCTTATCACAGACTCAGCCTGCAAGTTAACCTTTAGAAATACAGCAGGAGGATTTCCAAGTCCCTTTTCACCTTTGTTTACTAAATAAAGACCCCACTTAGAAAACAGCCTATGCCATTATTGCTTATATGCATTACAATATCATTGCAAGCGCAATATTCCATCTGCAACTTATTTTCCCGCTCTCCCAATCTGTCGAAGTCCTTCTGCATACCTCCTGCTTCCTCATCACTACCTGCCCCTCCATCTATCTTCAAATTGTCTGCAAACCTGACCACAAATGCATTAATTCTGTCACCCAAATTATTGAACTATTACATCAATATAGGTCCGCACAGCCAGCCACACCCGAGTTCATCCAGCTGACCTGTCAAGGCTCCTGCATTGAGTAAATGCAGTTTTAAAAAAAGTCTTTCCTCCCCTTTGACTATGCTCCCGTCTATCCTGTTGACTAAATTTGCTCACTTTGCTCACTTTGGTGAATGTGTTATGCGCTGCCGAGGGTCACAGTGCCTGTCACTCCCGTTCACACCCTTCCTAACATCACGAGCAAATTTCCAGTTTAGGAGCAACCATCCCTCGTGTACATGTCCCTCTAATCCAGAAGAAATTACAGCTACCCAAGAACTTCAATCCTGGCCCCTGCATCGGTTCTTGGTCACATAGTCATCTGAATCATTATTCTATTTCTATCCTCACAAATACGTGGCGTGAGAGTATTCCAGCGATTACTGCTCTTGAAGTTGTGCTTTTTAAAGTACTCCGCTAATTCTCTGTATTCACTGTGCCCAAACTCAATGCATATATTTTTTTACCAAGTTTTATGCACCACGAGCACTTGAGAATTTTCTGCAGCCGCTCCCACACGTTCCTGACCCTGGTACTCAGGAGGAAACACGTGATCCTAGTATCTCTTTTACAGGAAAAGATACATGAGACTTCTCCCATCTACTGTCCCTCGTGATCTTTTCCTCCCCTGCTCGGCATCAGAGACACTGTGAGTGCAAGAAGCCTTCTCGTGTTGTTGTGCCCTGACAGGACACTCGCCCATCAGTATGCAGAACGTGTACTTGTTGACAGGGCAGACTCCACTGAGGGACGCTGCACTGTCTCACTGCCTAACTCTACCCCCCGTCTCTTCTGGTAGTCAGCAAACGTACCAGCACCTTGCACCTTAGCTGTGACTATCTCAAAATTTTCTGGTCTCAGTGTCCTAGACGATACTTGGTCGGTCGATCACCAGATCCATTTCCTTCACACGGTCAGTCAGGAGCTGCAGCTGGTGCACTTCCCTCTTTTGAAATTACTAGGGACACCGACTGACTCCCTGTTCTGCCACATCCTGAGTTAGAGCATGTCGCAGCCATAACTGACATTCTATATCACTCCAATCGGGAGAGTGTTTCTGAAAACAAAAACACTTTGAAATTTGACTTCCCAGATTATAACACCTCATATGCCATTTCTCTGCCCACATTTCCAGCTGGTCTACGTTCTGTTGAATCGTTTGGCAACGGTCCCCACTATCTACATCTGCACCGAGTTTCTGTGTCAATGATGTAGTTTCCTCACTTGTCTCTATAAGCCCATGTTAAGCAGTTGGACAATATTGGCTCATTTTCAGTGCTCTGCAACACCAGGTGTAATTAAAAAAATACTAAAACGATCTCGTTGAAGGCCCCAGCAACCTGCAATGTTGCCTCACTCACTCAATAACCTGGGATGCATTCTAACAAATCCTGGAGGTTTATCCACCTTAGTGTTCTTGGAGAGTCACAATGCTCCCACGAGCTTGTGATTAATGTGCCGTGGCATATCAATGCATCCTTCCTGATCTTTCTATTTGCCGTCACTTTCTCTTTGATAGATACCGACGTGAGATATTCATTTAGTGCCTTGCCCAATTGCTCTGGTTCCATCCATACGTTCCCTCCTCTGCTCTTGAATTGCCGACAATCCAACTTCTCAGCGGGGCCGCTGCTGTTTCTAATGTATGCATAAAATGCCTTGGTATTCTCTCCGGACTCGTTCAGCAAAATCAACCCTATCCCCACCATCATTCAGCACTGCTGATACTACGTTTAATTTGCATATTGTCGAAAAGTTATCAAGGGCCTTATCTAATTTCAACTTCCTAAATTCTTCATTTTGGTCATTTTTCTTTTTGACTGCATTTGCAGCATATCTGATCATCTAAAGTTCTCAGATCTTGCATCCGTGTATTTTCCGCTCACGTAAACAATTTAAATTCTGAACCACTTGTCTTTAAATAACTCTCACAGATGAGATGTGAGTTTCCAGAATCACAGCTGCTCTCCGTCTCTACTCTCCCCTGTTCCTGCCCAACATCATTCTCGTTAGCTTGGAACATACACAAAATGCTGGAGAAACTCAGCAGTCCAGTTCGTATTTACGGCAAAGATTAATACACTTGTCCTCCCATGAGAAAACTCCATTATTGCTTCCTGTATCCTCACAAGACATGTTTGTGAAATACAGGGTTTAAAGGTCATTTATTTTTAAAGCACTTATGTGTCGACATATACGACACCTGTGACTGATTTTCTTCAGGGAATCATAGTAAATACAAAGAAACAGAATGGACCAATGAAAACACGCACACAACAGAAAAAGACAGAACACTGATGCACAAAAGGTAACACATGCTGTAAATAATAAAAAAAAATGCAACTCTCGCTTCTCCTAGCGTCTTAATATAGAGGGTGTTAACCCCCGGCCCAGCCAAGCTTAAGAAATCTCGTTTGGGTGGATGCTGCGCAATGTGTCCCTGTTACAAATCAGGGCCCGGAAATAATAAACAGTACACAATATGCGATTAAACGATTAAGCTTTATAACTCTTACTTTGACTATACGGTAAGTAGAGAATCGAAATATAAAAAAAAAATAAAGTTCCAATCTTATTAAACAGTCTGGGTCAAAGCTGGAGCTCACCAAGAAGCCGATCGTTCACTATCGACCTCCTCCGATCGTCGCTGCCCTTCGGACCTTCGCTCCGAGTCCACCCTGTCCGGCGGTTACCAAATCTCTCCATTCGTGTCGTCTCTCTTTATCTCTCTCATAAGACAGGGCAACAACATGCGGACTAGCTAACATGCACACCACTGTTTTGTTATCTCCAGTCATAATCCAAACATTGCTGCTACAGAGAATCTGTTACTTCTGCAATGAACATTACAGAGAAGCCATTTCATTACCTTAGCAGTGAAACATGACAGAGAGGCCATTAAAGCGCGTTACAAGTATATAATAAATACGAAGTAAATATCGAGAACATGAGTTGTAATGTCCCTGAATGTGAGTTCATTGTTGCAGTGAGTGAGATTATCCCCTCTGCTTCAAAACCCTTATCTTTCTGGAGTAATGGCTATTTCAGAACGTCCTGTTGTGGAAACAGAGGCTCCTGTAACTCTTTCTTGGGGGAAGCATTGAGAAGCGAGCATCACCTGGATGATGGGGTCTTTGATGATGGATGCCGCATTCCTGGGACAGCGCTTCTTATAGATGTGCTCAGTGGTGGGGTGAGCATTTCCTGTGATGTACTGGCGGCACACCCTCTTTTCACTGGCTATTGCATTCAGCTGCCTTGGTGTTTCGATACCAGACCATGATGCAACCAGTTAGGATATTCTCCACTGTACATCTAAAGAGGTATGTCAAAGTTTTAGATGATATATTAAATCTGCTACAAACCTACACAGTATAGGTTGTAATTACTGGTAAAATTTTACAGGTTGTCAAAAGAATTCTGCTGCTAGCGACCTCTCCACATATTGGTGAAATTACAGTCACACATGCCACTCAGTTGTTTTTACAGCTGTCCAAAACCTGCCTACATTTCAGTTCCTCTTTTTTCTGCTGACGTTACTAAAACCCTTGGAAATTGATGCACACCACATCTCAAGATTTTCCTTCATCAACACTCCGTTACATGCCCAATGGTAGGGAAGAGTTTGATAGTGTCCATGGATTACAGACCAGACTCAGTTTTTGATATCATTAGTGGGCACAGGATCATTAGGAGATGGGGTACGCCATTCAAACCATGGAGTCTATCCTAGCTCCTGGTACAACATTTGCACGGTCCCGTTCTACATTCTCTCCAACAGTTCAGCAGGTTACTACTCCTGAAGTATTGTTCTGTTCTTCTTGGATACTGCCGTTTTGCTCATCACCTCTGCAGGCACTGTGTCCTAGATGACAACCACAGTTAATTTAGAAATTAAATTTGGGTCAGATGCCTCTTTGATGCATTGCCCATTGGGCCTCATATCACTGACCAATGAACAGAGAACATTACAGCACAGGAACATCCACTCAACTCGTTCTTTGTGTTGACCATGAAGCCAATTTAAGCTTTATGTTTCCTTCCATGTGCTTCGTGTCCACCACTGGACTAAATCCACACAGGATTTAACCACCGTTATATTCTTCGGGAGCTCTACACCACTTTCCCTTTAGTGACAAAACAGCTGAGAATATCACCTTTAGCCACAGTGATCTCGTTTTCCCCGTGTCCTTCTCGTTAGTGAACACCAACAAATGCAAAGTATTCATTTTCTACCTCGCGTGCTAACTCTGGCTGCAGACATAATCTCTCTTTTTCGGCCTTATGTGGTCCTGTCCTCTTCCCCAGTATACTGTTGTTTTCAGTGTCTGCATAACATGCCATGGGGTTCTCGTTGATTCTCTTCACTGAGGACATTTTCTGGCCACTGTTCACTCTCCTGTTTCACAGTTTGACTTGTTTCTTGCTACCTCATGGTTCCTCTAAGGCCCAGTCCAATGTCAGCTTCCTAATGCTTACATATACCTTCTCTTACTTTTTAAGCAAATGTAATATCACTCATCATCTTAAGTTCCTGAATGTCCCTGTCCTTCTCTACCTTCCTCACAGTGACAGGGAAGTTCTGAGCTCTGACAAGCTGGACTGCAAGTGGCCCTCAAATGTCAGACCTGGACTTCACCAGTCAGATCGGCTTCCAGTATACTCTCTACGATTTCTGCCCAATTCTGCTGTAATTTGCCTTCCCCAAATTTGCATTTGTCGATCCGCAGGTCCAGTATTATCCATACCAATAACAGTCCCAAAACCGCCGTAATATAATCCTTGCATTTTTCCGAATGAAACTCCAATGATCCTGCTAGGCTCATTTCGTGACACTGTCAAGTATGTCAAGTCCCACCTATCTTGAAAGAGAGTCCAATGATCTATGTATCCGATACGTTCCAAACTGCCCTAGATTGTTAGACAGACATTTACTCGTACGAAATTTGCCATCTCTTTCTTCGCTCGCATATGACACCGGAATTAATCCTGAGATCACAATCCGAGAGTTCCTACATCTTAACTTTCTGCCTTACTCCATAAATTCTCTTTTCAGGACCTTGTTTCCCTGTTGTTAGTTGTAATAGGGACCACGACCTCTGGCTGCTCACCCTGCCCTTTCAGAATGGTCTGTACCTTTTCACAGACATCCTTGGCCCTGGCAAGATGGAGGTAATGCACCATTCGCAATCTCACTGACGCCGTAGATAGTCCAGTCATTGTCTCCCCGGCTAAAGTGTTTGTTGCATGTGATTCAAATCCATCCATCCCCTGTATATTGATGTCCTCATATGTTATCCTCTTTGTCATAAAAATTATTTCAACATTCAGTTTATTTTTGATTCAGCTCAGGGTATTTACATATGCGTTCTCGAACAAAGGAAACTGCACACGTGTAAAAAACACTTTATGACAACTCGTACGATATTAATGCAGAAAGAAAAAGAAAATACCTGCAGTAGTAGCAGTGCCTAAATCAAAATAATACTTATCATCCAATAAACAAACAGATCTCAATGTTAGAGGGTACCGTAGATGCGACAATGTCAAAGCAGCCTGTTCGTTCATTCGTCTCTCTCCCTCTCTCTCTCTCTCTCTCCTTCCCACACACACACACTCTCGCTGTCCCTCTCCTTCGCTCTCGTCCTCTCGTGATGTCTCCTTCTCTCGCTGACCCTCCTGCCTTCATTCTCGCGATGTCTCATTCGGTCACTCTCATTAAAGAGGTTAACAGAAAGGACGGGTTATGTCGGGAGCAGGAGTGGTTTATATACTCCAAGATCAGGCAGGTTTGTCAGAAATGGGAGGCGGGGGAACAGATTTACCTCAAGCTTCAATGTAACAGGGCGGGTCGTAGTCTGAAAAAGGGATTTTTCTGTGATGGCCGTAAACAGGTGTTTTGTAAATCTAAGGCAACACAAACTACAGTTGAAAGGATTCTGATGAAGAATCCAGGTCCAAAACGACGACAGTTTATTCTTTTACATACATTATGCCTGTCTTGCTGAGTCGATCCAGAATATTGTGTGAGGGAAAGGGTAAGCAGTCGACTTTTTGGACAGAGACCCTTCAGCATGAACTGATTTTGTGTATGTTGTTTTGTATTTCGCTCATATGCAGCTTTTCTCCTGTTTGTTATGTAACTCTATTCATCACATTGCTTCCATTTATCACAAGAGGGGATATAGAATAGGGAACATAAAGGCAGCTGAATTGCAAAATTTTACAGAATTTATTTCTGAAATTTCATGAGTTTCAAAATCCGATTCAGTGGGTATTTCACCGCATTCTTCAATTCCTCGGAATTTGCTCTGAGTCAGGGCGTAAATGCACGTGTTGGTGCAGGAACTGAGAATCTGCAGCATTAGCGCTGTGCATTGTGTGATGTAACGGGGATCCGTGACAGAATAACCAAAACTCAAAGAAATACGTCTATAGATATAAAATACCACCAGTGTCCCCCACAACAATAAGAAACTACCGGTTATGCTGAAGATCAAAACGATGGATTTGCGTCGGTTCTCCATCTCCCGGTCCTTGTCATTCTCTCCACTCTTTTGTCCCCGGAGCCCCCTGCGGGCTCGACTGGCCGCTAGAATCCGCCTGACAGTCAGAATATTGAACAGCAACATCAGAAAGAAAGGGACGCATGGAGTTATAATTAGGGTAGACATCTCAAATGCCGCCCATGATGGAAAAATTTTGAAACTCGGTGTAGCAACACAGTACCAGGGAACAGCATCAATTACTTTTCCAGCCCCAGTGCAAAGCCCAAGGGGACAGTCTCCAAACAGGCCAGCACACTCACTGTCCCGATAACCACAGCCGCCGTTCTCTCGGTGCAGTATTTTGTTTTCAGCTTCTCACAGCAAATAGCTACAAATCGATCGCCGGTGAAAGCGACAGTCAGCCAGACTGAGGCCGCAGTGCTCGCAGAAATCAACCATTCGTCGAGTCTGCACACAGCAGTGATGAACAGGAATGATCGGGGAAAATAAATCCGAGCAGTCCTCTTCAGCAGCGGATCGGAGATAACGACAAGGAGATCGGCCGCTGCCATTCCCACCAGGTAACGAGTGATACATTTGGACAGACCGCACTTCCCCCGGGACAGGATCACAATCGCCACCAAGTTCGCTGGAAAAGAGACAGGGAACAGCAAGTTGAGAAAATACTGAGCAGAAGCCAACGCAGCTGTGTGAGGGGATCCTGTAATATTTCCACGTTATTGTTGAATTTAGCGATGGGAGGGTTGAGAGAGAGAGCGCAGATCTGGCGGAAACAGAGAAGGAGTTTACACAGGAAAATAAAGTCAATAAGATCTGAATACGGATTTCTTACTGATCATCGGAATGTGAAGTGTCAGCGGAAAGATAAAACTGGATTACTACCTGCTCAGAGTCAATACTGGATGGAACATTTTATACCGGCACCTTCCGCGTCTCATTCGGATGAAATGAAAAATTCGGACTCTGATGGCGGGATTCTCTCCTTTAGACAATCATCAGCACCCATGGCGAACCCTAGCAGCGACAGAAGAGATGAAGGACGGAAGATAAACAGGAAGTGCCGGAAAACCCTTCAAGGCAAAACAATATGTGGAAAAACGGTTTCACCTCAGCACTGTTCTACCTGACATCAGGGTTAACCGGTTCCTCTTTCCAACAAGCTGCTTCTGTTTCCAGCATTCCCCGAGTTTGTTTCCTATTCCATCATTTGCCACCTCATTGACTTTACAACAGAACATTGACTGATTCCAACAGATACAGCGCAGTCTGACACAACCTCACAGACAGAAATGACGCCCCCCACTGAATCCATCACAGGGAAGCACCGGAGAGGAATTCAATGTCCAGCATCAAACTCGGAGCCATAGTCAGTAACAGTGTCAGATGTCGATAAAACAGAATAAATTTCACAGTTATGATGACTATAAAGTACCACGTCACTTCTGCACATTGGCACGGCAACGACTTCATTGTGTTGTCCATCAACTGTTTTGCATGCAGCCATATCGCAGACTCCTCACATTTACTAAGTGTTACTACCAGTCGATGGTTTGTTTGTTGAATCTCACTCAGACAACCGCTCATATACAAATGCAGATAATCAATTGGCGTAATCTCTGAAGGCTGTATAAGTACAGTAATTGTAAATGCAGTGCAGCTACTAAAAGCCCGATAACATCCCATTATTGAGCACAATGCGCTTGAAGTACTCTGCCGAGCTCGCTCTTTTCCACGGATGTTTGTGGATTCGCTGAACTCCTGCGGCGGTTTGATTTTAGATCCAGATCCCAGATTCCATCTCTCAGTGTTCTATTCCTTTCGTGAAATGCAGAACACTAGGAATGGACATGTGACAGTGGAAACCAGAGACAGAAACAATCACAACATTGGAATAAAACTTCATTTGCCACCAACGGCAGCTGACACTGTGGCTTACCAGGAGATCCAAAGGCTGAAATAAAAGGATAGTAAGCGCCTTCTATCCGCCGGATGACTGGATAATCCATTGCAGTGTGAATCTATGATTTCGGTTCCTCCTGAACTCACAGTTTCAGCAGACAGCTGATGCATTCAAAGCGGCCCTGATTTATACAGAGAATCTGTCTCCAGAGATACGGTTACACACCTCACTAACTTTCGTAGTTACAGTCAATTGAACAAACACTTTAATTCAGTTACAGTTGCTTAAACGAACTTTTTAATTCAACACCATTGTCTCTGATGTAAATACTACGCCGATTGAAGACGAATACACTAGAATTCTTGAGTATTACGTCAGTAGTGTCTCTGGTTTCAATGAGGCCCCGAGATGTAATTGTAAATACTGGGCCTGGTCACGGAGCCGCTACAATTACAGATTTCATCTGTAAACTGAGACCAGCGACACTCCACGACCCTCACCTTGCGTCCCTGCAGTTTCCTATCCTTCGTCCGTCAGCTCCTTACTGGTCACACAACACACACACACACACACACACACACACACACACACACACACACAAGCACACACACAAAGAGAGAGAGAGAGAGAGATAAAGAGAGTTGCAGATAAGCAGTCTGACAGAGAGATAGATAGACAGGTAGGCAAACAGACAGCCAGACACTAAATCATAGAGTGTCAGAGCGTGATGTTTCCGCTGTATCTCCTTGTTCCTGGTACAGTGTGAGAGCGTGGGGTTCATCTTCTACCTGTCAGTCTCTGCTACAGTCCCAGAGTGAGGGTTTCATGCTGTACCTGTCCATTCGTCAATTATGTGATGAAAAACGGATGACAGGAGTGAAGGTAGGACCAATTAGAGATAAAGGTGGGAAGATGTGCCTGGAGGCTGTGGAAGTGAACGAGGTCCTCAATGAGTACTTCTCTTCGGTATTCAACAATGAGAGGGAACTTGATGATGCTGAGGACAATATGAGTCAGGTTGATACTAAGGGAGAGGAGGTGTTGGAATTGTTAAAATACATTAGGACGGATAAGTGCCCGGGGCCTGACGGAATATTCCCCAGCCTGCTCCACGAGGCGAGGGAGGAGATTTCTGAGCGTCTGGCTAGGATCTTTATGTCCTCGTTGTCCACGGGAATGGTACCGGAGGATTGGAGGGAGGCGAATGTTGTCCCTTTGTTCAAAAAAGGTAGTAGGGATACTCCGGGTAGTAATAGACCAGTGAGCCTTACGTCTGTGGTGGGAAAGCTGTTGAAAAAGATTTATTGGGATAGGATCTATGAGCATTTAGAGAATAATAGTCTGAACAGGGACAGTCAACCTGCCTTTGTGAAGGGCAGATCGTGTCTAACAAGGATGATAGAGTTCTTTGAGGAGGTGACCAGGCATATAGATGAGGGTAGTGTAGTGGATGTGATCTATACAGATTTTAGTAAGGCATTTGATAAGGTTCCACACGGTAGGCTTATTCAGAAAGTCAGAAGGCATGGGATCCAGGGAATTTTGGCCCGGTGAATTCAGGATTCGCTTGCCTGCAGAAGGCAGAGGGTCATGGTGGAGGGAGTGCATTCAGATTGGAGGATTGTGACTAGTGGTGCCCCACAAGGATCTGTTCTGGGACCTCTACTTTTCCTGATTTTTTTAACGACTGGATGTGGGGGTAGAAAGCTGGTTTGGCAAGTTTGCAAATTACACAAATGTTGGTGGTGTTGTAGATAGTGTAGAGAATTGTCGAAGATTGCAGGCAGAAATTGATAGGATGCAGACGTTGGCTGAGAAGTGGCAGATGGATTTCAACCCGGAGAAGTGTGGAATGGTACACTTAAAGGACAAACTCCAAGGCAGAGTACAAAGTAAATGGCCGGATACTTGGTAGTGAGGAGGAGCAGATGGATCTGGGGGTACATGTCCACAGATCCCTGCAAGTTGCCTCACAGGCGGATAGTGTAGTTAAGAAAACTTAAGGGGTGTTAGCTTTCATAAGTCGTGGGATAGAGTTTAAGAGTCGCGACGTAATGATGCAGCTCTATAAAACTCTGGTTAGGCCACACTTGGAATACTGTGTCCAGTTCTGGTCGCCTCACTATAGGAAAGATGTGGAAGCATTCGAAAGGTTACAGAGGAGATTTACCAGGATGCTGCCTGGTTTAGAGAGTATGCATTATGATCAGAGACTAAGGGAGCTAGGGCTTTACTCTGTGCAGAGAAGGAGGATGAGAGGAGACATGATAGAGGTGTACAAGATATTAAGAGGAATAGATAGAGTGGATAGACAGCGCCTCTTCCCCAGGGCACCACTGCTCAATACAAGAGGACATGGCTTTAAGGTAAGCGGTGGGAAGTTCAAGAGGGATATTAGAGGAAGGTTTTTTTTTACTCAGAGAGTGCTTGGTGCGTGAAATGCATTACCTGGGTCAGTGGTGGAGGCAGATACACTAGTGAAATTTAAGAGACTACTCGACAGGTATATGGAGGAATTTAAGTTTGGGGGTTATATGGGAGGCAGGGTTTGAGGGTCGGCAGAACATTGTAGGCCGAAGGGCCTGTACTGTGCTGTACTATTCTATGGTCTATGTTCTATCTCTGCTACAGTTTTAGAGTGTTGGATTCATTCTGTACATTTCATTTTCTTGTGCTGTGTGAGCGTGTGGGGTTCATTCTGTACCTGTCAGATTCTGGTAGAGTGTGAGCGTGTGCGGTCTATTCTGTACCCGTCAGTCTCTGGCACATTGTAAGAGTGTGGGGATCATGCTTTCCCTTTCAGTGTGTGGTACAGAGTGAGACAGTAGTATTCTTTCTGTAATTTCCAGTCTCTGGTACAGTGTGAGAGAATAGGGTTGATGGTTTTTGTTTGCATTTTAATTCACTTACGATTATGACGTTAACACATGGGAGCAAAATTAGGCTATTGGCCTGTCGAGTCTGCTCCGCCATTCAATCATGGCTGACCCTTTTCCCCTCCTCAGCCTCACCCCCCGTCCTCCCCATAACCTTTAATGCCAAGTCTAATCAAGAAACTGTCAAGGTCTGCCTTAAATGCACCCAACATCCTAGCCTCCAGAGCTGCCTGTGGTAATACATTCCAGAAATTCACCTCCATCTGCCGAAAGAAACATTTTCCGCACCTCCATTTTAAATGGACGGCCTCTATGGTGTGGCTGTGTTCCTTTGTTCTAGACTTTCCCTCCAAGGGAAACCTCCTTTCCAGGTGTACTCTGTCGATGCCTTTCGACATTTGAAAAGTTTCAACGAGACCCTCCCTCATTCCCCTGAACTCCAGATGGTACAATCCCAGAACAACCAAACGTTTCTCATATGATAACACTTTAATTTCTGGAGTCGTCCCTGTGAGCCTCCACTGAACCCTCTCCAATGCCCCCAAATGTTTTCTTTGATAAGGACCCAATACTGTGCACAATACTCAAGGAGATACTTCACCTGTGCCTTATAAATCCTTAGCACCACATCCCTGCTCCTGTATTCTAGAACTCCTGAAATGATTGCTAGCACTGCATTAGCTTCCTCACCAACGACTTTGCCTGCAAGTTAACCTTCAAGTTTATGAGTCTTTGTGAGACACAGACCAAGTAGACATAGATTATCTTTTTTTTTCCGGGGTAGAAATGTCTAATACTAGGGGGCATGCACTGAAGGGGAAAGGGGGTAGATTCGAAGGAGGTGTGAGTGGTAGGTGTTTTACTCAGATGTCTGGATTGCGTTGACTGCTATGGTAGCAGAGGCAAAATCATTACAAGCATTTAAGAGACGTTTAAATTGTTAATGTACCTGAATATGAGGAAGACGTGGGGATATGGATATTGTGTAGGTAGGAGGGATTAAACTTTGTGTGTTTATTGATAAACTTTTCAGCTGGTTCGGCATGGTATTGTGTGGTGACCGGTCTTTTCCTGTGCTGTACTGTTCGATGTATTCCATGCTCTGTGTTCCGAAGGAACAGTACCTTGCAGCCAATGAATGCACCTCCAGCTGGACTTTGGTCTATGAAAGGAAACCAGTGCGGTCTCTTTCGATTCCCACCATCTAATACTTCACCTGTGGCCCTGGTGTCCGAGATCAACATTATTGGGGTGTAGCAGTTCATAAACGAGGTTCTGTTGCTGTATTTTGCCTCTAACTGATTCTATGAATTTCTTTAAGTTCAAAACGAGATTAAGACACCCTGGGAGTGTTCAATATGCTGCACTGAATGCCCAGACAGACAACGTTATCAGCTGAAAAAAACTGCCCTCAGAATGGCCCAAAATGATGTTGTTTGTTCAGCATTATTGAATATTTTATGAGGTCCCGAGATCAGATGCGATCCACAGTCGTATTCCACAGACAGAATTTACATTACGATTCTGGGTAGGAATTGCTATGGAAGCAATTTTGTTAAAAAAAAAACAACAACTAATTAACTTTGATTAACGTAATGTAGGATTTCCAAATCTACTAGTGTAAAATAACATTTCCTATTTCAGTAGAATCGGGCTGATGTAGTCCTGGACTTTATAAGTAAACATATTGGGAAGCAGAGCGAGGAAGTCCTGTTGAGAACATCCGTTTACACACTGAGGTGGCGTGGGGTTTGGGTTTGGTGATAGGTTACTGTGGTTTCGATTGTGTCTAAGATATGGGAGACAATAAACATGGAAACCAAAACTGACAATGATGAAAGCACACATCACTTAGCAGACAAAAGTAGCCGAAGTAACGACTCCATACGCAACATTAAGTTTATAAAGAGGCCGCCTGACCTATTGAATACAGTATATTCAGTATTTTTTCTGTTTCTCTGAGTATTGGGTTCATCTGTGGGTTTTATGCATCAGCAAAGCTGGAACGGCGTTGGAGAGTGAGCAGCAATACCTACGACATTAACTCTAAGGTGTGATATTTTAGTGATCCGATAGATTGTTGAAACGAGGTTTCTTTTGTACGCCTGGGTCGGAAAAGGCCCAAGTGCAGTGTGAGAGACACAGAATCGGTTCGATCGTTCACAAAACTTTAATGTGAACAGTGTGCTAATAAATCTATAAACGCTGGCCCAAGACGGGGCCGTTAACTGAATCTCTCAAACGGGATACGAAACCTATACTGCGGATGAAAAGAACATATAATTATTAAACGAATAGCGCGAGTCTTCAGAGTCAATTAACACCAAAGCCCAAGTTTTCATGCAAGGCCGATGCAAAACAATATCGTAGCGTTGCTGTACTCTGTCCGAGTCTCGACAAGTGAATCTAAATTCAGTGGTTGGTAATTTGATGGAGAAGCTTCTGAGAGGCAGGATTTATGAACATTTGGAGAGGCATAATATGATTCGGAATAGTCAGCATGGCTTTGTCAAGGGCAGGACGTGCCTTACGAGCCTGATTGAATATTGAGGATGTGACTGAAGACGTTGATGACGGTAGAGCTGCAGATGCAGTGTATATGGGTTTCAGCAAGGCATTTGATAAGGTACCCCGTGCCAG
Source organism: Mobula hypostoma (assembly GCF_963921235.1). Classification (NCBI taxonomy): domain Eukaryota; kingdom Metazoa; phylum Chordata; class Chondrichthyes; order Myliobatiformes; family Myliobatidae; genus Mobula; species Mobula hypostoma. The sequence continues at coordinate 495,190 of NW_026948158.1, read as the reverse complement.
GCTTATTGAGGAAGTAAGGAGGCATGGGATCCAAAGGATCATTGCTTTGTGGATACAGAACTGGTTTACCCACAGAAGGCAAAGAGTGGTTGTAGACGGGTCATATTCTGCGTGGAGGCCAGTGATCAGCGGTGTGCCTCAGGGATCTGTTCTGGGAACCGTACTCTTTGTGATTTTCATAAATGTCCTGGATGAGGAACTGAATGGGATGGGTTACTAAATTTCCTGATGACACAAAGGTTGGGGGTGTTGTGGCTGGTGTGAAGGGCTGTCAGAGGTTACAGCAGGACATTGATAGGATGCAAAACTGGGCTGAGAAGCGGTAGATGGAGTTCAACCCAGATAAGTGTGAGGTGGTTCATTTTGGTAGGTCAAATAAGATGGCAGAATATAGTATTACTGCTAAGACTCTTGGCAGTGTGAAGGATCAGAGGGATCTTGTGGTCCGAGTCCATATGGCACTCAAAGCAACTGCGCAGGTTGACTTTGTGGTTAAGAAGACGTATGGTGCATTGGCCTTCATCAATCGTAGGACTGAGTTTTGGAGCCGTGAGTTAATGTTGCAGCTATATAGGACCCTAGTCAGACCACACTTGGAGTACTGCGCTCAATTCTGCTTGCCGCACTGAAGGAACGACGTGGAAACATAGAAAGGGTGCAGAGGAGATTTACAAGGACTTTGCCTGGATTGGAAAGCATGTCTTATGAGAATAGATCGAGTGAACTCGGCCTTTTCTCCTTGGAGCAACAAAGGATGAGAGGTGACCTGATAGAGGTGTACAAGATAATGAGAGGCATTGATCGTGTGGATAGTCAGAGGTCCTTTCCCTGGGCTGAAATGGCTAACACGAGAAGGCATAATTTCAAGGTGCTTGGAAATAAGTACAGAGGAGATGTCAGGGGTAAGTGTTTTACGCAGAGAATGGTAAGTTCGTGGAACGGGCTGCCGGCGGCAGCAGTGGAGGCGGAAACGAGAATACATTTAAGAGACTCCTGGATGGGGCAGGGAGGAAGGGAGTTGGGTTGCCTGGAGCCAGTGGAGAGGTAGTAAGCAGTTTGAGCTTGGAAACATGGAATACTGGGTGGATCTTCAGTCATGCTGGAGAATGAAATCTATAGAACACCTTGTTTACAGCCTCTTCCACTACAAACGGTCCCACATAGTCCAGTGCCTGTTTCCGGTTATCGACTTTCAGGGGAAGATCCCTTCATGCCAAGCAGACCTCCTTTCCTCGCTTGAATGTTCTTACCCGTCGTCGGTGCCGATCAGCCTGCCGGGATACGCTTTCAGGGCGCGCAGCAAAGAAGCCGTGACTCGACTCCAGGTGCGCTTGTAGCGCTGGATTAGCTGTTCAGTAGCAGGAACTCCTACGTAGATCTCCTAATCAGGGAAAAGCTGGGGTTGGAATCCCTTCTGGCAATCAAACGGAGACATAACGGTGGAGGACGACTGGACGTTATTGTGGGCGATCTCTGCCCATACCTATTGCGAGCTCCCGGACGTGTGGTTAGAAGAGGAGAGACAGCGCAAGGTTGTCTCCAACTCCTGGCCCACTCTCTCAGTTTGGCCATTAGATTGGTGGTGGAAGCCAGCCTAGAGGCTGGTGGTGGCTTCTCCGAGAGCGCGGGAAGTGAACTGTAGTCCACGATCAGACACTATGGCTTGAAGAATGCCATGGAGCCTGAACACATGTTGAACCATGAGCATGGCAGTCTCACGAGCCGATGGGAGTTTTGGGAGAGCAATGAAATGGGCAGCCTTGGAAAACCGATCAACAACGACCAAAATGTTGGTGTATCCATTAGATGAGGGCAGAACAGTGATGAAATCTACTGAGAGGTAGAACCAGGGGCGGCGAGGCACAGTAGTAGACATAAGAGACCCGCAGGACTCTGGCGTGATGTCTTGTTCCCAGCGCATGTGGGACAGGCAGATACAAAGTTGTGGACATCCTGGAACATAGATGGTCACCAACATTGTCTCTTTACAAACTCCTGAGTCCGTTGAATTCCTGGATGTCCAGCCAAACGAGAGGAGTGACCTCTATTCCAACACTTTGGAACGCCCCGCAGCAAGGACAAACAGCTTCTATTGGAGGTCCTGCATCTGGCCCTGGATCTGATTTTTGGGCGGCCTTCACCTCTGCTCTATTCTCCAGATCACCGGAGCAGCAATACACGAGCGAGGAAGAATGGGCTCTGGATCGGCATTGTCATCAGAATCGTCGAACTACCGGGAGAGAGCGTCGGCCTTTACATTCTTGCTGCGGGGATAATAAATGAGGATGAAATTGAAACGCATAAAGAGGAGATCCCACCGGGCTTGACGAGGGTTAAGTCTCTTAGCATCCAAAATATAGAAGAGGTTCTTGTGATGTGTCCAGACAGCGAATGGATGCTCTGCCCCCTCAGCCCGTGTCTACATTCCTCCAGGGTCTCCTTGACGGCCAGAAGCTCCCTGTTCCCAACGTCGTAATTCCTCTTGGCCTGAGTCAAGAGACGGGAAATAAAAGCACAAGGGTGCAGCCGACTATCCGCAGACGAGCGCGGAGACAGGACAGCTCCAATGCCGACATCGGAAGCATCAACCTCGACAATGAATGGCTGAGATGGGTCTGGGTGTTGCAGCAGCGGGGCAGCGGTTATACGTCGCTTTAGCGCTCGATGTGCTTGGTCCGCATCGTCATACAATGGAATCCTGACAAGGTCTTCTTGTGAGTGCATTAATTGGAGCAGCGATAGAGCTGAATTTCCGTATGAAACGGCGAAAACACATCGCAAACTCCATGAAGCCCTATGTCTGTTTGACTGTAGGCGGTTTGGGCCTCTCTGAAACTGCCTGATCTTTACTAGGGTCCATTTGCACACTGGATGGGGTAAGTATATGGCCCCAAAACGGCACATGGTCCTTATAGAATTCACATCTTTCAGGCTTTGCGTAGAGGTCGTTTTCAAGAAGGCGTCTGAGTACTCTCCGGACATGCTGGACATGTCCCTGATGAGACGGAGATAGATTAGGACGTCATCTAAATATACGATCACAAACTGGTTCAACATGTCCCTGAACACATCGTTAACCAAGGCCTAGAATAGAGCGGGGGCGTTAGCCAGACCAAAAGGCATCAACTCGGTATTAATAGTTGTCATTACAGGAGAAGAAAGCCATTTTCTACTCATCCCTTCTTATGCGAATCAGATTATAAGCATTACGCAAAACAATTTTGGAAAATATATTTGCTTCATGAAGATGTTCAAAATCAGACGACAGCAAGGGAAGAGGGCAGCGGTTCTTCACAATGATGTTGTTCAGGGGCCGATAATTGATGCAGGGATGGAGCTTGCCTTCTTTCTTTGCTCACAAGAATGAAGACCGCTCTTGCGGCGAGGTTGACTGTCGGATAAGCCCCATGCTCAATGCCTCTTTAATGTATTCCTCGATGGCCACACTTTCAGGACGAGAGAGGGAAAGGTGCCAGCTCCGGGGAGGAGTAGTGCCAGGTAGGAGGTCTATGGCACTGTCCTATGGCCGGTGTCGGGGAAGGGTGGTGGTCTTTCTTTTACTGAAAACCGCAAGGAGATCCACATATTCAGCCGGAATCCCAGACAGGTCTACATCCCTAGCTGACACAGGAGAGGATTAGTGGAACAGAGCTTGAGCTGGGCCCATACAGGTAGGCACGCATGCCGGTCCCCACTCTTGGAGTACCTTCAGAGTCCAATCGATCCGTGGGTTATTTCGGGATAACGAGGTGAGACGAAGTACCAGTGACAGTTCAGGTGAATTAACCAGATAGAAAGATACTTCTTCATGATGCTTGCTATCGACTACCATTGGGAGGGGTTGGGTGGAAATGTGGATATCGCCGGCTCCCGGAGATCGACGGTCCAGCTCCTTGACGTTGAACTTTTCTCCTAATTCCTGAGTTGAAACAACCCATCTTTGAGCAAGAGAGAGAGATCCATGAGATTCCTGGCTGCACCAGAGCCGTAAGTTCATGGATCTGAGACCTGAACGACAAGGAAGCTGCGAACATTAGAATCAGGGGAAGCTGACTGAAGAGAAAACCGACTCGTCAGGATTCCCCTCCCTTCTGACGGGTTTCTCTTTTACTGGACGCTTGGAACATGTCGCCCGGAAATGTCCTGAATCACAAAAATAGAGGCAGGAATCCGTTCTCCAGTGCCGCTCTCATGCCTCCTGAGACAGGCGCATGCGCCCCACTTACATGGGCTCCTCCATGGGTTGGGTGCTGAGTGGTGAGGGAGGGAGAGAGGGCGAAGGAATACAGTGACCAGGCGCCGCCTAGGACGTTTGAAACTTTCCTGTCCTGCGCCTTTCAGTAACCCTGTCGTGTACTCGAAGAGCCAGACTAATAATTTCATCCAAATTATCCCGCTCGTCCCGGACGGCGATTTCCTGACGGAATCCTGCGTTCAGTTTCCGCTGGGAGGCAGTGATAAGAGAACTTTCATTCCAACCTGTCTATACTGCAAGGGTGCGGGATTTGATTGCGTTGGCTCTCACTGTTCCTCTGCCTTGGCACAGGTCCAAGAATCGGCGGGCAGCCATCTGACATAGTGCTGGAAGATCTAAAACCCTCTTTAACGGTGCCACGAAATGTCGGAACGACTGGGCTGCGGAGTATCCTTGCTCCTGTAAAACGTTGTATAGACTGAGTGGAGGTCCGTCAAGAAGATTGACCATGTACGCCAATTTTCGCGCATCATTACCAAAACGACCAGGTTATTTTTGGAATGTCAGTTCGCACTGGGTAATAAAATTCCTGCAACCATCGGGATTACCAGAATATCTCGGTTGAATACTCGGTTCCTGAACTGTCGTGGGAGTCGGTCTGGTCCGGACGCAGGATTGGGAGCATTAATAGCAGAGGTTGTACTGACAGCAGAAAAGGAGTACCTGCGAGATACTGGGACTGGGACTGACGCGGCCTGATGCTGCTGAAAAGAGCTACCGAGAACGTTAATGTCTGGCTGTTCACAGTAAGTTCGTGGACGGCGATCGTGTGTGGAAATCGCAGACAACGAGTCCGATTGTCTGTGATGAGCTGTTGAACAGTTGCGGCTAGGGACGATGCCTGTTCTTCCATGTGAGACTGGGCTTGGCCTGTTATCAGGACTGGACTGTTTTCTGCCTCCTTGCCTCCGTAACTTCACTGAGAACCGATTCCATTGCCTGTAACTTGTCTCCTACCTGAACAATGTATCTCCCGACCAAGGTCATCTGCTCTTTCTCTGCTGCATCCATCTTTGTGTGTGGTCGAGACTTGCTGTTACCAGGTTCCGATATGGTCCAAGTGCGGAGTAGGAGACACTGAAGCAGGTCGATCGTTCAGAAACTTTATTGCGAACAGTGTTGGAGGGAAAATAAACAATAAACACTTGGCCAAATAGGACCATTAACTAAAACTCTCAAATGGGAATCGAAGCCTACACTGCGACTGAAAAGCAAAGCGAATTAAACGAATATCGCTAGTCTTCAAAGTTAGCTGACTTGAAACTCCAATAACTCAAGGAAAATGCCGAAGGCAAACAGGGAGTGAAGCGTTGCTGTGCTCCTTCCAAGTCTCGACAAGTACTACGATGACAAGTATGGAGTTAAATACTATCATGATTAAATAATACTTAAATGACACGTGGAAATTCTCAAGCACAATTGCCGTATCTACTGCACTGCCGAATCCGTGGTTGTGACAGTAGGGTTCATTCTGCACCTGTCAGTCTCTGGTACACTGTGAGAGTGTGGGTTCATTCTGCACCTGTCAGTCTCTGGTACACCGTGAGAGTGTGGGGTTCATTCTGTACCTGTCAGTCTCTGGCACAGTGTGAGACTGTGGGGTTCATTCTGCACCTGTCAGTCTCTGGTACAGTGTGAGAGTGTGGGGTTCATTCTGCACCTGTCAGTCTCTGGTACAGTGTGAGAGTGTGGGGTTCATTCTGTACCTGTCAGTCTCTGGTACAGTGTGAGAGTGTGGGGTTCATTCTGCACCTGTCAGTCTCTGGTACAGTGTGAGAGTGTGGGGTTCATTCTGTACCTGTCAGTCTCTGGTACAGTGTGAGAGTGTGGGGTTCATTCTGCACCTGTCAGTTTCTGGTACAGTGTGAGAGTGTGGGGTTCATTCTGTACCTGTCAGTCTCTGGTACAGCGTGAGAGTGTGGGATTCATTCTGCACCTGTCAGTTTCTGGTATAGTGTGAGAGTGTGGGGTTCATTCTGTACTTGTCAATTTCTGGTACAGTATGTTAGTGTGTGGCACATTCAGTGTAGTGTGAGAGTATGCGGTTCATTCTCCGTCTGTCAGTCGCTGATAGAGTTTGAGGGTGTGAGGTTCAATCTGTAACTGTCGGTCTCTGGTAAAGTGTGAGAGTGTGGGGTTCATTCTGTACCTGTCAGTCTCTGATATAGTGCAAAGTTTACTTCGAAGTAAAATTTAAGCAGTTTCATAACTGCAGTTGATTAATCTGATTAAATCTTCTTTGAACAATTGGACACAGTAATCCATATTAATATCTCAGAATCAATGCTATCAGTCAATAACAGCATCTGACACAGGAGCAGTGTTATGTGACTGGGCCCATGGAGTCTGCTCCTCCATTCGGTCATGGCTGGTTTATGATACCTGACAACCCTATTCTCCTGCGGTCTTCAAATAATGTGTGACACTCTTAATATTTAAGAACCTACTTACGTCCGCTTTAAAAATACCCAGTAACTTTAGCTTCGGAGCCTCCGCTTTTAATGTACCAAATTACTTGTTTGCACAGCAATGAATTCCACAGATTCCTTTCTTCTATATCCGGAGATAATGCATTCCGTTCAGTGCAGTCCTCTGTCACAATCAAGTTCCAGAGAATAAAGTTGCGTGTTTCCTCCAAACTGTTCGCCTCCTGGCCAACTGTGTGCAACAGCATACGCGTATCACCCGATGGATTCCTATCCCTAAAGTTCAAAGTTGCAGGATTAAACTAAATTTATTACCGAAGTATATACACGTCACCATTGAACATCGACAGTAAATACAACGAAACACAAGAGCATCGATGAAAGACCGCACTCAACATGGAGTTCAGAGAAAAGAGGGCGCTGTGTAACCCTTACTAACTTCTAATGTAAGGACATATTCGGCCCAGCTTTGTGGTATGTGCTATAGGTTTTCTGTGTTTCTATGCTCCTCACAAAGATAGCAAACGAACAATCTGCAAAAGACTACAAACTACACAATTACAAGAAAGTCCAAACAAAATATTAATAATAAACAAATAATCAATAAATGCCAAGAACGTGAAATGGTGAGTCTATGGGTTGTGGGTACAGTTCAATGTTGGGGTAAATGATGTTATCCATTCTTCTTCAAGAGTCTGCTGGTTGAGCGGTAATGGACCTATTGATGGCAACAGCAAGAAGTGAGCATGACCTGCACGGTCGGGGAGCAGCATTACGTGTAGGTGTGTTCAGCGGTGGGGAGGGCTTTTCCTGTGATGGACTGGGCTCTATCCATTACTTTTTTTGGGCTTTTCCATACAAGGACATTGGCGGTCAATGTCAGGTCCTCATGCCACCAGTCAACATACGCTCCATAAATTTGAATTCTGTCAAATTTTTAGATGATAGGTAGAGGTGCCGCCGTGCCTTATTTGTAATGGGACGTATGTGCCGGCCGAGGACAAATCATCTGAAATGATAACACTGAGGAATTTATATTTCCTCCCTCATCCTTCCCTCGCTGATACTCCAGCATCCTTCACCATCCGCACTCTGCTGTCACTTGGATTTTCATACAGATTCCCTTCTCACTTCTGTCATTTCTTGTGCTGAGTTTGCCAACTCACTCCCATAACTCCACTTCAGTGATAGCTTAACTACCTCGAAATGTTTCGAGAGCTGCCTCCGTTGGTGTCGATTTTGAAACATTGTCTCCGATAGCGCCGTCTCTCCAGATGCATACCAAGCTGCCAGGAAGTTATGACCATGGCTTATTTATTAATGCCCACATACAACTAATATTTAGACAATTCCTCTGAGATATTTCCAGGTCTATTCTTGTTCAATATCCCCACCGTGTTGTCAAATTTACTACTTCAGTTTTCCAGCCACCGCGCTTTCTGTATTTAACTGTGTGTGTGTGTGTGTGTGTGTGTGTGTGTGGGAGAGGGCCGATTTCTTCAATCAGAAAAGGCCCTTAAATTACATTATCTGTGGCTTGTTTTGGTGTGTGCTAAGAGCTCTTGTTCAATTAATAAATTTCAATTTTATCTTTTCAATATAAGTATTTCGTAGAATATCTAATCAAAGATCTGTGGAGATGTTATGAGGATGCAGATTCATCGGTTTGGCAAGTGAGATGGAACACACGGATTAACACACACACAATGCTGGAGGAACTCAGCAGGTCAGGCAGCAGCTCTGGGAAAGAGTAAAGCCGACGTTTAGGGACGACACCCTTCAGCAGGACTGGAGAACAGAAAGATGAGGAGTAGAATTAAGAGGTGGAGGGGGGAAAGGGAGAAGTCCGGTGATAGGTGAAACATGGAGGAGGAGGGGTGAAGTAAAGAGTTGGGAAACTGATTGTCGAAAGAGATACAGGGCTGGAAAAGCGGTGGTGGTGGAGTTGGGGGGCGGGGGGAGGTCTGATAGGAGAGGACAGAAGCCCATGGAAGAAAACAATGGAGGAGAAGATCCCAAGTGAGGCTATGGGCAAGCAAGCATATAGGGTGAGGGAGGAAAAGGAGAAGAGGAAGGGTGAAGGCGAGGAAGGGGTTGGGGAGGACAGTGTCGAAGTTCGAGAAATCGAAGCAGGATCGGATTGAATGGCGGAGCAGGCTGGAGGCGCTGAATAGTCCCCGCCGACTTGTTTTCTGCCGTCCGATGTTCGCTCTTTGTGATCAGCGACTCAGAAAGAGGATTTCACGTACATTTTACCACATGGGTATATTTCAGTGAGTGATCCCATTCTCGTATATATTTAGCCCCGGATTCAACCACTCGCGTCTCCAGGCTGGTGACCGTGAATTGAAAAATCCGCGGGAAATCCCAGATGGCGAAATTCCGAGCAACATACACAAAATACTGGAGTAACTCAGCAGGCCAGGGAATAAGCAACTGTCAGCCTGACCTTAAACTGTCCCGCGTGGGAGAATTAAAACCCGACCCTTACTGCATCAGTTACAAAGCTTCGGTGGTGATATGGAAAAACCGCCCCGCGTGGCAAGTCCTTCACATCTCCCTATCTGTCACGAACTGGTCCGGCCGTGATGGTCTGAACATGACACCAATCTTAATCCTGGTGGAGGAATTGCTGCATTTGAGGTGAGTGCTTGCAGTACATCAATGTCGCGAGTTCCGCTTCACAAGGTGAACTGCTGGTTCAACACTGAAGGAACTCCGACATTCATTCAATCATCAGGACAGGATTAGGAAGTTAATGGCACCTCGGCTGAAAACGTCCTATTTATTAAAAATGAGCTTACCAGTGGGATGAATTGTCCGTCTGGACAATTAAATAAAGTAAAACACATTTCACGGACGAAATGTCGACTGTACCTCTTCCTAGAGATGCTGCCTGGCCTGCTGCATTCACCAGCAACTTTGATGTGTGTTGCTTGAATTTACAGTGTCTGCAGAATTCCTCGTGTTCACGGGTGAAATATCGGGAACGAGGTGCAAGACGGGACAGAACATAAAAGGCACGAAGATAATAACTGGGTGGGCCAGAAAGTAGGGAAGCAAGAAAGAAAGGTGGAGAAAAAGAGAAAGAGGAGAAACAGGGAATAAACAAAGAAAATGAAGTACGTTTGAGTATGAATACTCAAACAAAGAAGGCTCACCAGATTGATTCCTGGGATGGCAGCACTTTCATATGAAGAAAGACTAGATGAACTGGGCTTGTACTCGTTGGAATTTAGAAGATTGAGGGGGGATCTGATTGAAACGTATAAGATCCTAAAGAGATTGGGCAGGCTAGATGCAGGAAGATTGTTCCCGATGTTGGGGAAGTCCAGAACGAGGGGCCACAGTTTGAGGATAGAGGAGAAGCTTTTTAGGACCGAGATTAGGAAAAAACTTCTTCACACAGAGAGTGGTGAATCTGTGGAATTCTCTGCCACGGGAAACAGTTGAGGACAGTTCATTGGCTATATTTAAGAGGGAGTTAGATATGGCCCATGTGGCTCCCGGGGTCAGGGGGTATGGAGGGAAGGCTGGGGCGGGGTTCTGAGTTGGAGGATCAGCCATGACCATAACAAATGGCGGTGCAGGCTCGAAGGGCCTACTCCTGCACCTATTTTCTATGTTTCTATGAATACGGGAAAAAGACTGAATGGACCCAGACATATACGGACACAGACATATACAGCCACAGGCATAAACGCATACATACATGCAGAAAACATCGCGCAACATTCACAGTTCAAAATATTTAATATTCCCTGTAGCAGAGTGGCGCAGCGGAAGCGTGCTGGGCCCATAACCCAGAGGTCGATGGATCGAAACCATCCTCTGCTATAATCGTTGTTCTCCATGGCCAGAGACACCGTGTCTGCATCTGTATCACACAACCGAGTTAATCATGGGGCGATACATTCCCCAGTCTTTTGAACAATTTTTGTCCCGCGGATCCACCTATTCCTCGCCTCGACGCTCCAGTCACTTTGTGTCGTCCCGTCGCTTCCCATAACTGAACAGGCAAACGCGCTGGGGAAGCGGAATCATCTGGGCCGGATGGGCTTCATTGCAGAGATATGAAAGAGGTATCGGAACAGATGGTGGAAGCATTAGTTGCGTCCTTTCAAGAATCACTAGATTCAGAAATGTTTCTGGAAAGTGGAAAATTGAAACTCTCCCTCCACCTTTCGAAGAATGGAAGGGGGCAACAGCCATATGGCCTGATTTCAGTGTTTAACATGATGTTGGAGTCCGTTATTAAGCATTATTTTACAAATAAATTATTTACTTGTTAACTGATTTTTCAATAAGGAGGAAATTCAGACATTAGGTACAAATGGAGTTAGGTGTCCTTGTGCAGGATTCCCCAAATGTTGACTTGCAGCTTGAGTTGGGAGTAAGGAGGTAAATACAATGTTCGCATTCAGTCTGAGAGGACACAGGTACAGTGTAATCTCATTTTAGAAAGGCAGAGACGAGTCACGATCACGTGATGGGTGGATTTATTCAAGAGTAACAAGTCGGCACGGTGCAGGGTTTATCAGTAAATTTGAGAACGTTTCACAAAACAGGCAGGTCAAAAACATTTGTACACATTAGTCTCTGTACAGTGTGAGAGTGTGGGGTTCATTTCGTACCTGCCAGTCTCTGTACAGTGTGAGAGTGTGGGGTTCATTTCGTACCTGTCAGTCTCTGTACAGTGTGAGAGTGTGGGGTTCATTTCGTACCTGTCAGTCTCTGTACAGTGTGAGAGTGTGGGGTTCATTCCATACCCGTCAGTCGCTGTACAGTGTGAGAGTGTGGGGTTCATTTCGTACCTGTCAGTCTCTGGTACAGTGTGAGAGTGTGGGGTTCATTTCGTACCTGTCAATCTCTGGTGCAGGTAAGACTGGGGGTTCATTCTATACTTGTCATTATCTGGTACAGTGTGAGAGTGTGGGGTTCATTCTGTACCTGTCAGTTTCTGGTATAGTACAGAGGTTTAGTCCACAGATTACCTCGAAGTAATGTTAATTCAGTTTCATTACTGCAGTTGATTAGTTTGATTAAATCTTCTTTGAACAATTGGACACAATGATCCACATGAATACAGTATCTCAGAATCAATGCTATCAGTCAATAACAGCATCAGACACAGGAGCAGTGTTATGTGACTGGGCCCATGGAGTCTGCTCCTCCATTCGATCGTGGCTGATTTATTATCCCTCCCAACCCTGTTCTCCTGCCGTCTTCCCATAATGTGTGACACTCTTAATATTTAAGAACTTACCTACGTCCGCTTGAAGTAGACCGAGTAACTTTACCTCCAGAGCCGTCCGTTTTTAATATACCAAATTACTTGGCTTCCTCAGCAATGAATGCCACAGATTCCTTTCTTCTATTTCTGTAGATAATGCATTCCGTTCGGTGCAGTCCTCTGTCACAATCCTGTCCCAGAGAATAAAGCTGTGGGTCTGCACCAATCTTTTCACCTCCTGCCCAACAATGTGAAACAGCATCCGCGTCTCACCAAATGGATTCCTCTCCCTAAAGTTCAAAGTTGAAAGATTAAACTAAATTTATTACCGAAGTATATACCGTAACCACATGAGCATCCACCGTAAATACAATGAAACACAAGAGAATCAATGAAAGACCGCACTCAAGAAAGACAGCAAACGAGCAATGTGCAAAAGACTATAAACTATGCAAATACAAGAAAGAACAAACACGATATTAATAATAAATAAATAATCAATAAATGTCGAGAACATGAAACGAGTAGTCTTGAGAGTGAGTCTATGGGTTGTGGGTACAGTTCAGTGTTGGGTAAATGAAGCTATCCATTCTTCTTCAGGAGTCTGATGGTTGAGGGGTGATGGACCTGTTGATGTGTTACCTCCTTCCTAATGGAGCTGTCTGAAGAGAGTATGACCTGCATGGCCGCGGCCCTGTATTCCGTGTAGATGCGCTCAGCGGTGGGGAGGGGCATAACTGTGCTGGACTGGGCTCTATCCATTACACTTTCTGGCTTTTCTGTACAAGGACATTGGTGGTTCCATGCCAGGTCCTCTTGCCACCAGTCAATATACTCTCCACCACTCATCTATTGAAGTCTGTCAAACTTTTAGATGACATGCAGAGCACTGCCGTGCCTTCTTTGTAACAGGAGGTCGGTGCCGGGCCCAGGAGAGAGAATCTGAAATGATAACACTGAGGAAGTTATATTTCCTCCTTCATCCTTCCCTCGCTGCTGCTCCCTGGTCGCTCACCAACCGCACTGAGCTCTCACTTGGCTTTTGGCATAGATTCCCTTCTCACTTCTTTCATTTAATTTCGTGAGCTGAGTTTGTCAAATCGCTCCTATGACACTACTTCCTTCGGTGATAGCTTAACTACCGAAAAATGTTTCCAGTGCTTCTTAAGTTGTTGTCTTCCACAGCACCGTCTCTTCAAAGGCATAACACGCTGCCAGGATGTTATAACCATCGCGTAGTTATTGATGTCCACATGCAACTAATATTGAGACAGTTCCTCTGAAGTATTTCCAGGACTGTTTTTTTTCATATCACCACTGTGTTTGTCACATTTACTCTTTCAGTTTTCTACCGTGAGTGTGCGTGAGTGTTCGTGTGTGTGTTTGTGTGTGTGTGTGTGTGTGTGTGTGTGTGTGTGTGTGTTGTGTCTGTGTGTGTGTTGTTTGTGTGGGTATGAGATTCACCAGCAGATATAATTTCAATGTAATGTTTGGGAACTCATTCCCAGACCAGAGAAACAACTCTTATCAAGTGTCTGCTCTGGGAGGGAAAGGGTAAATTTCCTTAATCAAAAAAGGTATTTTAATTATATTTCTTGTGGTTTGTTTTGTTACGTGTTAACAGCTTTTACTGAATTAATCAATTCGAATTTTATTTATACAACATAAGAACATTTCTCAGAATGTCTGCTTAATCAAAGAGTTGGGGGGATGTTATGAGGAAGCAGATTCACCGGTTTGCTAAGTGAGACAGAAGACACGGATCAACACACACAAGATGCTGGAGGGACAGGCAGCATCTATGGAAAAGAGAACAGTCGACGTTTCAGGCCGAGACCCTTCAGCAGGACTGAAGAAAATAAAGATGAGTAGTAGAGGGGGGAGGAAGGGGGAAAGTCATGTGAGTGGTGAAACCGGGATGGGCTGGGGTGGAGTAAACAGTTGGGAAGTTGTTTGGCGAAAGAGATACAGGACTGGAAAAGAGGGAGTCTGATAGAAGAGGACAGAGTGCCATGGAAGAAAGGAAACGGAGGAGGAGCACCAGAGGGAGGCGATGGACAGGCAAGGAATTCAACCTCCGACATCTCCAGATTGGTGACTGTGAATTAAAAAATCGGTGGGAAGTCCCAGATGTTGAAATTCAGAGCAACACTCACAAAATGCTGGAGTAACTCAGCAGGCCAGGGGATAAGCAACTGCCAACCTGTCTTTACACCGTCCTACATGGGAGAGTTAAAACCTGACTCTTACCGTTTCAGTTACAAAGCTGTGGTGGTGAAAAGGAAAAATCGCCCCGCGTGGCAGGGAGGTGCGAAGCATCAGCGATACTCCACATCTCCCCATCTGTCACTCACTGGTCCGGCCGTGATGGTCTGAACATGACACCAACCTTAATCCTGGTGGAGGAATTGCTGCATTTGAGGTGAGTGCTTGCAGTACATCAATGTCGCGAGTTCCGCTTCACAAGGTGAACTGCTGGTTCAATACTGAAGGAACTCCGACATTCATAGAATCATCAGGACAGGATTAGGAAGTTCATAGGACCTCGGGACTGAGTCCCCTTTGTAGGTGAAAACGCCGTTATTTATATAAAGAAAACCCCACAAGAGGGATGAATTGTCCGTCTGAACAATAAATAATGTAGAACACATTTTCTGCGAAATATCGGGTACGAGCTGCAAGACGGGATAGAGCATAAACGGCACAGCTAGAATAACTGGTTGGACCAGAAAGTAGGAAAGAAAGAAAGAGAGGTGGAGAAAAAAAAAGAGAAAGAGGAGAAACAGGGAATGGAGGAAAGAAAGTGAAGGAAGTGGGCATGAATCCGGTAAAAAGACAGAATGGACCCAGACATATACAGACACAGAGACAGACATATACGACACAAGCACAGAACCAAACACACACAGACCAAGAGTCAGACCCAGATCCAGTCATGTACAGACATAGACACAGACCCAAGCACACACGGACGCAGACCTATACATGAACAGACGCAGACATACACGTACTCAAAACATTACACAACATCAGAGCACAGAAATTAATACTACTCTCGGCAGCAGAGTGGCGCAGCGGAAGCGTGCTGGGCCCATAACCCAGAGGTCGATGGATCGAAACCATCCTCTGCTATATTTTCTGTTGGCGGCAGCGCTTATGCATCCTCGTGTTTTAAAACACAAATGTGTCATATTATGCATCTGTAAAAGGAAACCCCATTTCAATTGAATTCTGTCATTTATTCGTACTGCTTTTAATTCTCGTCTCTGTGGCGTAATCGGTGAGCGCGTTCGGAGTTTACCTAAAGGTTGGTGGTTCGAGCCTACCAAAGGACGCTAGTGATCCAGCAGTTTTTATTTCTCTCTCTCGTATAAAAGAAAACGTGCAGCAGCATCTGGAATAAAGCACACAGTCGATGTTTCAGACCGAAACCCTTCTTCAGGATAATGAAGCAGCCTGGCCTGCTGAGTTCCTCCAGCATTCTGTGTGTGTTGCTTGGATTTCCATCATCTGCACATTTTCTCGTTTGTGATTCGACTTCTGCACTGTGAAGTCTCTTCCTCAGAATTGAATTGAATTGACTGTATTAATTACGTCCTTCACATACATAAGTAGTAAATATCTTTACGTTACGTCTCCGTCTAAATGTGCAATGTAGAATTTTTAGTATATGTCATAAATAGGATGTACAGCAGGACAGTCAAGATATCACAGAAATGCGATTGTATCAGCGTGAATTAATCAGTCTGTTGGCCTAGTGGAAGAAGCTGTCGCGGAGCCTGTTGGTCCCGGCGTTCATGCTGTGGTACTGACTCCCGGATGGTAGCAGCTGGAACAGCTTGAGATTGGTGTGACTCGGGATCCCAACGATCATTCGGGTCCTTTTTACACACGTGTCTCTGTAAATGTCCTGTTAGTGGGAGGTTCACAACTACAGATGCGCTGGGCTGTCCGCACTACTCTCTGCAGAGTCCTGCGAATGAGAGAAGTACAGTTCCCATACCAGGCAGTGATGCAGCCAGTCGGGATGCTCTCAATTCTACCCCTTTAGAATGTCCTGAAGATTTCGGGTCCCTTACCACACTTCTTCAAATGTCTGAAGTGAAAGAGGCACTGTTGTTTTTCTTTTAACCACACAGCAGAGGTGTATGGACGACGTGAGATCCTCGGTGATGTGTATACCGAGGAACTCAAAGTCGTTCACCCTCTGAACCCCTGATCCTTTGATTTCAATAGGTTATGCCTACTTTAAAGAAGATTGAATCTTCCCTTTAACGAGAGTTCAGTGAAACCCTCTCTCACTGCTCCCCCTCTGTGATCTAAGCTCCTTTTTTCTGCTGCGTTTCATTACCAGCTGGGAAACTCTGCGCTGTCCGGAGGCCGGCGCTCCCTACTGCCGCCGCAACGGGCTCAGGGGGAATTGAATCTGTTCTACGTGTTTCAGTCACATACTGCACCGAAATACAGTTAAACACTTCTCATTCTCACTGTTCATAGAGATCAGACCATTACACAGTATATTGGGAGAGAACAAGGTGAAGCAATAACAAAATGCAGAATAAAGTGTAACAGGGACAGAAAAAGCACGGCGCAGGTAAATAATAAGCTGCAGCTCCATAACAATGTAGATTGTGAGTTCAAACAAAACATCCTATCTTACGGGAAACCATTCAACAGACAAAACAGTGGGATTGAAACTATCCATGCGATACGTCCTTTCAAGCTTTTGTACCTTCTGCCGGATGGAAGACGGGAACGAGAGAATTTCTGAGGCGCGTTGTGTCTTTAGTCAGGAATCTAACGGACTTCCCAGGTCTAATGCTGTGTTTTTCCTTTAATTTGGGGTCCTCGATCATCCTACTTGAGGGATCACCACCATCGCACATGGAAGATACATCCGATCCATTAGAGTGAATACCACTCACAGCGAATTGCCCATGAATTTGAGTTCTGCGTTCATAGTGTCCGGTTAGAGGTTTTTTTTTAAGTATAAAAGTGTACAACCTGCAATGGCCGGGAATCGAACCCGGGTCAACTGCTTGGGAAGCAGCTATGCTCACCACTATACCACCATCGCCCTATGATGCAAACCAGATTCGGTTACTGAATGGTCTCTGGTGCTATCAGACTATGGAACTCGATTATCAGTGTCTGAGCTGTTTTCTGAAGGATCGTTCCTCACTCTGTTGCAGTTCCTATTCCGACCAGTGGATGTCGCGACGTTCCGACAGACCGGAGAGAATCAGCACCTGGGATCCGACTGAAGGGAGAATCGACCCGAGAGATTCGAATACTTTCCTGCGTCATGTATCAGTAAATGAGAAATAAATCCTGACTATAAATATCCGGTCAGTTAGATGATAATGGAATCCCTTCCTTTGGCCAGTCCTTGAACACAGTAAGTGACTGAATCGCTGAAGAATCCTGGAACCCCTCCAGTCACTCAGTGAGAAGGGGATGGGTAACAAGCGGCAGCTCCATTCTAAACAAACAGACATCAGAGTGACTCTACTATGAACTCTACTAACTCTGACATCCATGTGACAGATTGCACAGTCGTGATTATTCCTCGTTAATTCAATGGTGAGTATCACTGCCTCTCACGTGGGAGCCAGAGGGTTCGAATCCCCGGCGGGGAGACGGTTTTCCTGCTTCAAATAGAAACTGGAAATACAAGAGAAGTTTTGAACGAAAGAAACGGGTTTGAAGTGTTAGACAATAGACAATAGGTGCAGAAGTAGGCCATTCATCCCTTCCAGCCAGCACCACCATGTACTGTGATCGTGGCTGATCATCCGCAACCAGTACCTTTTTCCTGCCTCCTCCCCATATCCCTTCACTCCGCTACGGTTAAGAGTTCTATCTAACTCTTTTTTTTAAAGAATCTAGAGAATTGGCCTCCACTGCTTTCTGACGCAGAGCATTCACAGAACCACAACCTCTGTGTGAAAAAGTTTTTTTTTTCTCTCAACTCTGTTCTAAATTGTCTACCCCCTATTCTTAAACTGTGGCTTCTGATTCTGGACTCACCCAACATCGGGAACATGTTTCCTGCCTCCAGCGTGTCAAATCCCTTAATAATCTTATATGTTTCAATCAGATGCCTTCCCATCCTTCTAAATTCCAGTGTATACAACTGCAGTCGGTCCAATCCTTCAACATACGATGTCCCTCCATCCCGGGAATTAACAGCGTGAACCTTAGCTGCACTCCCTCAATAGCTAGAATGTCCTTCCTCAAATTTGGAGACCAAAGCTGTACACAGTATTCCAGGTGTAGTCTCACCAGGGCCCTGTATAACTGCAGAAGGACTTCTTTGCTCCTATACTCAATTCCCCTTGTTATGAAGGCCAACATGCCATTAGCTTTCTTCACTGCCTTCTGTACCTGCATGCTTACTTTCAGTGACTGATGAACAAGGACACCGAGATCTCGTTGTTCTTCCCCTTTTCCAAACTTGACACCATTCAGATAGTAATCTGCCTTCCTCCTCTTGCCACCAAGGTGGATAACCTGACACTGATCCACATTAAACCTCGTTTAGAAAGTAGGGCAATCAAGTGTACAAATAACCCGGAACGGGAGAGTTTCCCGAAATCAAGGAACGTTGTATTCAGCGGTCTTTTTCCCAGGTATTCCCTGAACACGTCTGTATCTCAAAACGTTCGGCAAACATTCGGTGCCCGAATCCGTCATTCCGCACACATTAGACCGGGGCTGTTGTATGATATAAACTCTTGCTCTTTCCCAACACTCATGCCGATTCTCTCAGTTTGGCTGTGTGACTGTCTGGAGAAGACAGGCAAAGGTACAGCTCAGACACTTTGGAAAGAACCATCCCATGTGGACGGGTTTAAAGCCGCCCTGCCCCTCCCGCAGCCCTGGACCCTCCAAACAGACGTTTCACAACGTGGACCGGGGAAGGGATGCTTACGATTTGTGACGTCATTGCAACACGTGCGCACCTGCTGCGTTGCTCCGCCCATAGAGCTGATTGGCGGCAGAACACATGCGGATGGTTCGAGTTTCTGACTGGCTCAGGAGCAGTTGCGGTTGGTGACGCAGGCAGTGAATGTTTGGGGATTGTGGGAAATATTATCATCAAGTTCGCCGGTGACACGACTGTGGTGGGTCTCATCAGCAGAACGTTGAGTCAGCATACAGAGAGGAGGTGCAGCGGCTAACAGACTGGTGCAGAGCCAACGACCTGTCTCGAAATGTGAACAAAACAAAAGAGATGGTTGTTGACTTCAGGAGAACACGGAGCGACCACTCTCCGCTGATAATCGACGACTCCTTGGTAGAGATCGTTAAAAGCAGCAAACTTCTTGGTGCTAACCTGGCAGAGAATCTCACCTGGTCCTTCAACACCAGCTCCATAACAAAGAAAGCCGAGCAGCATCTCCACTTTCTGAAAAGGCTGAGAAAAGTTCGTCTCTCAGCCCCCCTATCCTCACCACATTCAACAGAGGTTTTATTGAGATCATCCTGTGCAGCTGTATCACTGCCTGCTTCGGAAATTGCACCATCCCGAATTGCCAGATTCTGCAGCGGACAGTGAGGTCAGCTGAGAAAATCATTTGCGTCGGTCTTCCCGCCATTATAGGCATTTACACCACACGCTGCATCCGCAAAGCAAACAGCATTATGATGGACCCCACGCACCCCTCATACAAGCTGTTCTCCCTTCTGCCATCTGAAAAAAGGCACCAAAGCATTTGGGATCTCACGACCAGACTGTGTAACAGTTTCTTCCCCCAAGCCATCGGACTTCTCAACACCCAGAGCCTGGACTGACACCAACCTAATGCCCTCTACGGTACCCATTGTCTTGTTTATTGTTTATTGTAATGTCTGCACTGTTTTGTGCACTTTATGAATTCCTGTGCAGGTCTGTAGTCTAGTGTAGTTTTTGTGTTGTTTCACGTAGTTCAGTGTAGTTTTTTGTATTGTTTCATGTAGCATCATGGTCCTGATAAACGTTGTCTCATTTTTACTGTGAACTGTACCAGCAGTTCCGGTCGATATGATGATAAGAATTGACTTGACTTGATAATGTAGGTTCAGGAGGGAGGGGTGGA
Source organism: Mobula hypostoma (assembly GCF_963921235.1). NCBI lineage: Eukaryota > Metazoa > Chordata > Chondrichthyes > Myliobatiformes > Myliobatidae > Mobula > Mobula hypostoma. The sequence goes on along the minus strand of NW_026948158.1, from coordinate 475,195 downwards.
GTCTATCTGGAAAAGGAACCCGAACTGAAGGGTTCGGGTGAGTGGCTGAGGAGTTGGAATGCAGTTGAATCTAGATCTGGAAAACGGAAAATATAACATAATATTGAAATGAATTCAAGTGATGAAGCGGTAGGGATGGATACTTTGTAAAAAAAAAAAGAGAGAGATTTCAAGTTATTGTTTAAATTTGGCCAAGAGCAGCCTTCTATCAATCCCATGAACTTAAGTACAGCAACACAAAAAAAATGCTGGAGAAACTCAACAAGCCAGCCAGCATCTATGGGAACGAGTTCAGTCGACACCGGGCGGAGACAATTGATCAGTCTTGAGTTCATCCAGCGTTTTTTGTGTATTGTTTGGATTTCCAGCATCTTCACGTTTTCTCGTTTGAAACTAGCCACAGAGTTGAAATCTGCTTTTGGGAATATAGATTGTGCTCAAACCTTAAAGGAGGTGCTTTGCTAATCGTGAGGATAAGAAACTGTGAGAAGGCATTTCATTTGAAGACTTAATTCGGTTTTAAAAAAAGTGTACACGTTGCCTAATGAAAATAGAAGTATCAGGGGTGTTAGAACCGGTGTTCCGGTGCAGATTTTGATCGAAGAGATTAATTCTCATTTATTGGGAGGCAAGGTTAAGAAGGTGAAGAGATGACAAGTATTCTGAAATGGGGAAAAATTGATAGCTTATCTATTGATATATTTTGATGATGTGAAGCTTTCTGATAAAGTTAATCTGGCTATGTTAGCTATAATATATGAGCTTATATTCTGCTCTGCTTAGATGTAAAAAATATCAGAGCTTTGGGCACGTCGTGGCAGTGTGTCATGGGAAACTAAGGTGTAGTAAGTATAGTGGGAAACATGAGTATTAAGATTGTGAAGGTATAATGCTTAATTGTTGTAATTGCGAGAACATAGTGCAATTTATAAGTATGTGAAGTGCTAAGAAGGCCGCTGAAGTTCAACAGGTTAAAGCAAAAAGTTAAACCAAATGCTGATAAAGTATTACCAGTCAGAGAACAGAATGTGAAGTCAGTGGCTATATGTCGCATCACAGATCCATTACTAAAGATACACTACTAGCTGATAAAAGGAAGTTTGTGATGTTATAAATGATGTGGTGAATTGTACTGTTCAGGTATCTAGCTGTACTGATAAAATTAAAAGTATTGTAAAAGCTGCAGAAAAGTATCTCGGTATAACTGGTGTTATGTGGGAAATTGTAAAAGAAGATCTGATGGGCGGGATATCTGAATTCCAGTCTCTTTGTGCAGGTACAGAATGAGATTAAGAATATTGCAGTGGAATGAAAGAAGCCTGATGGGCAAGACATTAAGGAGTTTATTTCTGATTCATCAAATTCACCCAATATGAAATCTGGCTGTTACCATATTTATGCGTCAATTTGCAGGATTATATTGTATTAATGTCATTTAAAAGGAGACGTTTCCACTGCAGTTTGATGAATAATAACCTTTCATTGCAAAAATGTATATCTTCCTCGACGTTCAGCCGTGACAGACATTCATCACGTAAATTTAGTTGGTAGTTGGGGGTGGTGTTATACGTTTAGTTGGTAGAGGGGGTGGTGTTATACGTTCAATAAGGAAAGGGGTAGGACATAGAGTTGTGGATGTGAATGAAGTGCATGAGGTGTCTGTAGTAGAAATATTTGATTCAACAGATAGGAGCATTGAATCGGTAAAAATCTTCTGAAAGCTTTTGATTGATTTGCTGGAAAGTATATGTAGCTGTAGCTAAGTAAGAGTTGTTAGGTGTGGGTATTTTAGAGCACAGAATTCACTGTGGGGTTGTTAACAGAATGGTTTGATTGTAGTAGATTTTTTTCAATATTTTACATTTTGTGTTTCTTAATGGTGGGAGAGGTACGAGATTTATTGTTCATCATTGTTTGGAAACTGCTGTCGATTTAACTTCAGTTTCTAACATTCTGGCTGGAGTGAGTGAGTGGGGTGTCATGGGTGATGAAGCATTGGCCAGCGATGATTTTTCTATATTTATAAGCTTGGGTTTGGAGTTATATAAGGGACAGGAGACCACTTTTAGGGTGTGGAAGTTTGGTAAAGCAAACTGGGAGATGTTTTACGTGATGAATGTCTGTCACGGCTGAACGTCGAGGAAGATATACATTTTTGCAATGAAAGGTTATTATTCATCAAACTGCAGTGGAAACGTCTCCTATTTTAAAATGACATTAATAAGATGAAGGTTCCGTGGTGGACGGAGGCGTGTTCAAAGGCAATTAGGGGAGAAATAAGGAGTTTGGGATAGTTTTGAAGTATCACTCTCCGAGTGACCATCTTAAGTGTGAAAGGACACAAGCTACAGTGAGGAAGGTGGTGAAGGTTGCGAAAAATGTTTACTGGAGATATTCTTGTGGTTGTATTGGAGGGGATATTAAACTTGGAGAAGTTTGGGGAATGATTAAGAGAATTGGGCAGGGTAACGGATTCATAGGGTTAATAAAATTCCAGTATCGATTTGAGAAGGTGATTGTTAATCACATAGAGAATGTCGAGTTACTGGCTCCGTTATTTGCTGCAATTCATAATCAGGATGTGGAGCATACGTTCTGAGAATAGGTGGAGTGAACTCGGCCTTTTCTTCTTGGAGCAACAGAGGATGAGAGGTGACCTGTTAGAGGTGTATAAGATGATGAAAGGCATTGATCGTGTGGATAGTCGGAGGCTTTTTCCCGGGGCTGAAATGGCTAACACAAGAGAGCACAGCTTTAAGGTGCTTGGAAGTAGGTGCAAAGGAGATGTCAGGAATAAGTTTTTCTATGCAGAGAGTGGTGAGTGCATGAATGGGCTGTCAGCGACGGTGGTGGAGGCAAATACAATAGGGTCTTTTAACAGACTCCTGGATCGAAACATGGAGCTTAGAAAAAATAGGGGGCTATGGGTAACCCTAGGTAATATCTAAACTAAGTACATGTTCGGCACAGCTTTGTGGGCCAAAAGACCTGTATTGTGCTGTAGGTTTGCTATGTTCTATGTTCTGAGATAAATAAAGTGAACAGTCTTAACGATGTTGGGTTAAGCAAGGTTTTAAGTGAATACTCTGATGTGTTGGAAGGCAGCTGTAGCAATGTTAGTAATGTAGACTTTTCTTTGTGTCAATTTAACAAAGGTGTTAATAGTACATGTCAGATTGCACCAGGGAGGATTATATATGTTATTGTATCTTTAAAAGCATAGCTTACAACTCTCAAGATATTATTAATATTTTGAATCATATTTGGAGTTTAGGCCTCCTCGTAGAAAATGGCAGCAGTAGTGCCTGTTACAAAACCTGGGAACTCCCCGTAGAATCCTTCTAGTTCATGATCAACATCATTAACGTCACATACCATTGGGATACACTGATGGAATGTATGGTAAAAGACCGATTGTATTATATTTTGAGAAAGAGAGGGGATGTAACATTTTATCAGAGTGGATTTTGGAACGGTAGAATGACATTGGATTCAGGTTTACATTTGGAAGATGATATTATGAAAGCACAGGTAAATAAAGAAGTTGCAAAAACGGTATTTTATATTGGAAAAAGCATATGATATGTTATGGAACGAATAGATTATGGAAATTAGGAGTGAGAGGAAGACTACATATTTTTCTGAGTTTTTTTATTTGTATAGTCTATGCAGGTAAGGGTAGATAATGTTTATTTGGTAAAAGTAGGGGAGGTGGTTTATGGATCTACGTGAATCGATCATGGTGTACTAACTGTACCATTGCTGACACTTATTGCTCTGTTGATCTGGAATACCTGATTACTAAGTGCAGACCTTTATTTTTATCAACCTCAAGAGTTTACATGCATCATTGCCGTCGCAGTTTATGTTCCACCGGATGCTAATGCTAAAGCAGCCATGAAAGACCTCAGTGCCGCTATTCGCAAGCTGCAGATATTGCATCCAGACAGAGCCTTTATTGTCGCTGGGGAGTTAAATCATTGTAACCTACGTACTGTGCTTCCAAGATTTTACCAAAATGTATTAAGCACTACCAGGGTAATAGAACCTTAGATCATGTCTACACAAATGTGGCTGACACTTACAAAGCTACTACCCTCCCCCACCTGGACAGTCCAACCATCTTGCATTGTTTCTGCTTCCCATTTATAGCCCGGTCAATAAAAGTGTGAAGCCCACAATAAAGACTATTAAGATCTGTCTGGAGGGTGCCGACTCTGCTCTTCAGCACAAATTCCAGCACACAGACTGGAGAGCGTTTGCTGCCCATGCCACCACAGACTAGCAAGTTAATATTGATTTATACACCAACTTTGTCCTTGAGCACATCAACAAGTGTGTAGATAGAGTGACATCACAACAACAAATAGAAGTTTCCGCAATCAGAAACCATGGATGAACAGAGAATGTCTCCTCCTGCTCAAAGTCAGAGATTCAGCCTTCAGGTCTGGAGTCCGGGAGACTTGCAGCTCAGCCCGGGCCAACTTGAGGAGGGAAATCCCTTAGACTAAACACATATGCAAACAGAGAACAGAGGAGCATTTCAACTCCTCTGATCCCCGGCGCATGTGACATGGCACACAGGTCATTACAAACTTCAAACCTCCTAGTACTGTGCCCCTTCCAGCTCTGCTTCCCTCCCTGATGAGCTCATTTACGTCTACGCTCGCTTTGAACGAGATAACAAGGAGGTCACCCTCAAAGCGGATCTCTACCTGGTGAGCTGCCTTTCTCACTTTCCACCTCCGATGTTTGCGCCACCCTGAGCAGAGTGAATGTACGGAAGACAGCTGGTCTGGATGGAATACCTGCCCGCGTGCTGAGAGTCTGTGCAGGGCAGTTGGCCGGGGTCTTGACGGACATTTTAATTTGTCTCTGGCCCAGGCAGTTCTCCTCACAAGCTTCAAAACCGCCACCATCGAGCCAGTGCCGAAGCATTCCACTGTCACGGGCCTGAATGCCTTCTGTCCAGTTGCACTCATTCCCGTCGTTGCAAAGTGCTTTGAGAGACTGGTTCTATCATATCTGAAATTCTGTCTTCCCACTACCATGGACCCCCATCAGTTTGCCTATCGCACCAACAGGTCAACAGAGGATGCCATCTCCACGGCACTTCACTCTGCCCTGACCCACCTGGACAGCCCCAACTCTTATGTCAGACTGCTGTTCATAGACTTCAGTTCGGCATTCAATACTGTGATTCCCTCCAAGCTGATCGTCAAACTTCGCCAGCTTGGTATCAGCTCATATCTCTGCAACTGGATCTTGGACTTTCTGACTAACAGACCCCAATCAGTTAAGTTAGACAACCTCTCCTCCTCCACTCTCACCCTGAACACCGGCGTGCCTCTGGGCTGTGTGCTAAGCCCTCATCTGTACCCCATTTTCACCTATGACTGCGTTCCTGTACATGGTTCGAACTCCATAATCAAGTTGGCAGACGACAACACAGCGGTTGGCCTGATCAGAGGGAATGACGAGACAGCCTACAGGGACGAGGACCAGCACCTGGCCGCATGGTGTGCCGACAACAACCTGGCCCTTCACACCTAGAAGACCAAGGAGATCATTGTGGACGTCATGCATGCTTGGAGCCACACTCACATCCCCATCTACATCAACGGAGCTGTAGTGGAGCATGTATCAAGCTTCAAATTCCTTGGTGTCCACATTTCCGAGGATCTCACCTGGTCCCTGAACTTCTCCATCCTAATCAAAAAGGCGCAACAGCGCCTTTATTTCCTGCGGAGCATCAAGAAAGCTCACCTCTGTCCCAGGATACTGACGGACTTTTACCCCTGTACCATTGAGAGTATACTCACCAACTGCCTCTCAGTGTGGTATGGCAATTGTCCCGTATCGGACCGCAAAGCACTCCAGCGTGTGGTGAAAACTGCCCAGCGGATTATCGGCACCCAATTTCCCACCATTGAGGATCACCGACCATAAACGCTGCCTGGGCAGGGTGAAAAGCATTATCAAGGATGCCTGTCACCCTAACCATGGACTTTTCACTCTCCTCCCATCCGGTAGGAGCTACAGGAGCCTCCGCTCCCGCACCAACAGGAACAGGAAGAGTTTCTTCCCTGAGGCTGTGACCCTGCTGAACCTCACATCACAGGGCTGAGCAGTATTGCACCATATTGTACTGTTTCAGTACTTTTATATTTGTGTGCTTTAGCAGGCACTTTTATTCACAGTTATTTTGTAAATAACACTATTATTTACATTTCTGGTTAGATGCTGACTGCGTTTCATTGGCTTTGTATCTGTACTCGGCACAATGACAATAAAGTTGAACCTAATCATATAATAAGTAGTAAGTACAACAGGTCAGTCACTATAACATAGAAATACATTTGTGTATTTGTTTCTGTGTGTGTGTGTGTGTGTGTGTGTGTGTGATCAAGAAGAAGCTAAAGGATTGAAGCACAGTTCAAAGTGAGAAACAGCAGGGACAAGGTAGGCATCGACAGTGTCGTTGGATTCTAATCAGAGATGAATAATAAGCTAACGAAGAGATGAAATCTGTCAGTGTTGCTGTTTCGTGACAACGCTCAGTTTTTGAAATTAAATCTACCGGCCTATTTCCACCAGAGGCGCTGCTGAGGTAATGCCAAAGAAATTTGATGTATTTGTCTCCAATCGCCCCAATATTTACAAAAGAGAAAATGGTCTTGAATTAAAGTGTTTGCTCAAGCAACTGTAACTAAGAAAGTTAGTGAGGTGCATAACCGTGTCACTGGAGACAGATTCTCTGTTTAAATCAGGGCCTCTTGGATTGCATCAGCTGTCTGCCGGAACTGTGAATTCAGGAGCAACAGAAATCACAGATTCTCACTGAAATAGTGTATCCAGTCATCTGGCGGATAGAAGGCGTTTACTATCCTTTTACAAACGATTTCAGCCTTTGGAATTCCCGGTAAACCGCAGTGGCAGCTGTCGTGGGTGGATGTTGGAGTTTAATCCCAATGTTGTGATTGATTCTGCCGCCGGTTGAAACTCTCACAATCCAGTACGGGTATTCCGCATTTCAGGAATGGAATGGAAACACCGGGACAAAAGGTGATGAGATTTGTATCTAAAAACAAACCGCTGCAGGAATTCAATGAATCGGCCAATTTCTGTGGAACTGACTGGGTCAGACAGCGTTCTTCCAGCGGTTTGTGATCAATAATGAAATGTTCGCCTGACTGCTTTTAGCGTTGTAGTAGCTGCAATGTATTTGCATATATTGTGTTTATACAGCCCGCGGAGCTTATGCCAATTGATCGTCTGCATTTGAATGTGAGTGTTTGTCTACTTAGGAGCAACAATCAAACCATCAACCGTAGTAACACTTAGAAAATGTGAAGAGTTCCGTGTTGTAACACAAAACTGTTGTGGATTTTTGGTAAATATCTACGGTATAAATCAGATGGTGGACAACACAATGACATCGATGCTGAGTCGATTAACACAACCGAGGTGGTGTTTCATAGTTATCGCTACTGTGAAATGTTTTGTATTGTATCTACATCAGACACGGTTACACACATCTGACTCCGGCATCGAGTTTGAATTCCTCTCCCCTGCTTCCCTCTGATGGATTCGGCGGGAGGCGTCATGTCTGTCTGCGAGGTTGTGTCAGACAGCGCTGTATCTGTTGGAATCAGTCAATGTTCTCTAGTAAGGTCAGTGAGGTGGCAAATGCTGGAAAAGGAAACAAACTCGGGGAATGCTGGAAACACTAAGCCCCATAAAGCTTGTATGGGAAGAGAAAACAGTCAACACTCGTGTCAGGGATCTTTATGAGAACAGCTCTGAGGAGAGATACTTTAACTGTTTGTCCTCATATTCTGTTTTCCCTGGACGAGCATTTCCAGCATTTCCTGTTTTGTTCCGTCCTTCGGCTGTTCTGTCGCAGACAGGGATCGCCATGGATGTTTAAGATTGTCTACTGGAAGAACCGCGCCATCAGCGTTCGGATTTTTTAATTTCATCCAGACGAGACGCGGAAGGCGCCGGTAGAAAATGTTCCATCCAGTATTGACTCTGAGGAGGTAGTTGCCCAGTTTTAGTTTTCCGGTGCTACTTCAGATTTCGATCATCAGTAAGAAATTTGTATTCAGATCATATTGAATTTATTTTACTGTATAAACTCATTCTCTGTCCCGCCAGCTCTGCGCCCTCTCTCAACCCTCCCACCGCTAAATGAAACAATAAAGTGGAAATATTACAGGATCCCCTCAAACTGCTGCATTGGCTTCTGCTCAGTATTTTCTTAACTTGTTGTTCCCCGTCTCTCTTCCAGCGAACTTGGTGGCAATTGTGATCCTGTCCCGGGGAAAGTGCGGTCTCTCCAAATGTGTCGCTCGCTACCTGGTGGGAATGGCAGCGGCCGATCTCCTGGTCGTTATCTCCGATCCGCTGCTGGGGTGGACTGCTGTGATTTATTTCCCCCTGTCATCCCTGAACATCAGTCATGTGTGTAGACTCGTCAGGTGGTTGATTTCTGCGAGCACTGCGACCTCAGTCTGGCTGACTGTCGCTTTCACCGTTTATCGATGAGTGGCTATTTGCTCTGAGAATCTGAAAACAAAATATTGCACCGAGAGAACGGCGGCGGTGGTTACCGGGAGAGTGAGTGTGCTGGCCTGTTTGGAGACTGTCCCCTGGGGCTTTATACACGAGTCTGGAAAAATAATTGATGGTGTTCCCTGTGGTTGTGTTCATACACCGAGCTTCACAAACTCTCCCTCATGGGCGGCATTTGACATGTTTGACCTCATTTTAACCCCTTGTGTCCCATTCTTTCTGATGTTGCTGTTCAATATTCTGACTGTCAGGCGGATTCTAGCGGCCAGTCGAGCCCGCAGGGGGCTCCGGGGACAAAAGAGTGGAGAGAATGACAAGGACCGGGAGATGGAGAACCGACGCAAATCCATCGTTTTACTCTTCAGCATAACTGGTAATTTCATATTGTTGTGGGCAACGTACGTGGCATTTTCTATGTATAAACGGATTTCAATGAATTTTGATCATTCCCTCGCGGATCCTCGTTACATTACAGAACACATTTCGGAAATGTTGCAGATATCCTTTCCTGCACCAACACCTGTATTTACGCCCTGACTCAGACCAAATTCCGAGAGGAACTAAAAAAATGCGGTGAAATACCCACTGAATTGGTGTTTGAAACTAATGAAACGTTAGAAATAAATGCTGTAAAGAATTACAATTCCGCTGCCTTCATGCTCCCTATTCTGTCCCTCCTCTTGTGGGTAAATGGAAACAATGTGATAAACAGAGTAACAAAACAAACATGAGAGAATCTGCATTCGTTCGAAATACAAAACAACAGTCAGAAAATTAGATGCCGAGGTAGGGTCTGGCCACGAAACGTCGACTCTTTACTCTTTTCCTCACACAAAATGCTGGAGAAACTCAGCAAGCCGGGCAACATTTATGGAAAAGAGTAAATTGTCGAAGTTTCGAGCCCAGACCTATCATCAGAGTACTGTCAACTGTTAACATCTTTTCCGTTCTGTGTGTGTTCCCTTAGAGTTACAAAGCAGCTGTTTACAGCTGCTACCGACCACATCACCGGCCTCACCATCCTAGAGAAATCCGTTTTGTACCTAATGTTTCGCCCTGTTAATGTGAAGCTTGAGGCGAACCTGTTACTCCTGTTTCCCAGGTCTGACCAAACTGCCTGATCTTGGAGTGTATTTTAGTCGGTATCAACCACTCATGCTCCCGTCAAAACCCGACCTTTCCTTCACCTTCTTTTTGCTCCTCCTTCTCTACCAAAGGTTTTCCTTTGCAATGCCAACTTTAAATTTCTTCCTATAAGAGAATTTGACAAGATTCCACATGGTAGGCATATTCAGAAAGTCAGAAGGCATGGGGTGCAGAGAGGTTTGGCCAGGTGGATTCAAAATCGGCTTGCCTGCAGAAAGCAGACTGTCATGGTGGAAGGACCACATTCAGATTGGAGGATTGTAATTAGTGGTCTCCCAGAAGGATCTGTTCTGGGAACTCTACTTTTCCTGATTTGTATTAAAGACCTGCATGGCGGAGTAGAAGGGTGGGTTGGCAAGTTTGCAGACGACACAAAGTTTGGTAGTGATGTGGATAGTGTAGATGATTGTCGATGATTTCAGAGAGACATTAACAAGAATCAGAAGTGGGCTGAGAAGTGGCAGCTGGATTCCACCCGGAGTAGTGTGAGGTGGTAGACTTTGGAAGGACAATCTCCAAGGAGGCGTACAAAGTAAAATGAAGGATACATGGTAGTGTGGAGGTGCCGAGTGGTCCGGGGGTACATGTCCTCTGATCCCTGAAAGGTACCTCACAGGTAGATAGGGTAGTTAAGAAAGCTTATGATGTTTTAGCTTTCATAAGTCAAGGGATAGAGTTCAAAAGTCGCGAGGTAATGATGCAGCTGTATAAAACTCTGGTTAGGCCACACTTGGAGTACTGTGTACAGGTCCGGTTGCCTCACTATGGGAAGGATGTGGAAGCATTGGGAAAGGCACTGAGGAGATTTATCAGGATCCTGGTTTAGAGAGTATGCATTATGTTCAGAGATTAAGGGAACTAGGGCTTTAGTCTTTGGAGAGAAGGAGGATGAGAGGAGACATGATAGAGGTGTACAATATATTAAGAGGAATAGATAGAGTGGATAGCCAGCGCCTCTTCCCCAGGGCACAGCTGCTCAATACAAGAGGATGTGGCTTTAAGGTAAGGGGTGGGAAGTTCGAGGGGGATATTAGAGGAAAGATTTATACTCAAAGAGTGGTTGGTGCGTGGAATGCACTGCCTGAGTCAGTGGTGGAGGAAGACACACTAGTTAAATTTAAGAGACTATTAGACAGGCCCATGGTGATATTTAAGGTGAGGGGTTATATAGGAGGCAGGGTTTAAGGGTCGGCATAACATTGTGGGTCGAAGGCCTGTACCGTGCTGTACTATTCTATGTTCTTTATGTTATTATTTAACATTTTTACAATTGAAGACAAAGTACCGTTCCTTTCACTTGTAGCTCTGTGAGAGATATAGAGATAGAGAAAGCGAGTGCGAGCAGGAGACAGCGTGTGGGCTGAGGGCGCGAAGGAGAGAATCTCCTGTATCAAACACTATAGCTGGGGCACAGACAGGAGTATGTGCGTAAATGAGTGAGATTGCAAGATGATGCGTTACCCCAATCATGCCATGGCCAAGAATGTCTCTGAGAACTAACAACATAGAGACAAGGTCCTGCAAAAACAATTTAAGGAGTAGGGCAGAACGTTGGGAAATAGGAACTCTCGGGTGGTGATTTCAGGATTATTTCAGGTGCCACATGCTTGTCAGGTAAGATATGGTAAATTGGTACATTACATGTGTGGCTAATAATTCGGTGCAGGAGCGAGGGCATCAGGAACGCAGATCATTGTGGATAAGTGGGACTGGTGTGACAGGGATTGGTTACAGGAAGGAGAAGTAATATTTTCACAAGGAATTTTGCTGGAGCCACCCTGACGATTTTTATCGCGCAGCCTGTGGAGGGGGTGCTGGGAACCAGAGATAAAGGTCATTAAGTAGCATCGAGCGGATGGGGCTTTATTTGTTTGGTGTGTTCAGGAAGGTTTCCAGAAACTGTATGTCCATGGACACCAGGGAAGGATACATATTGGGTATGGTACTGGGAAACGGACCTGAAAGTTTCAATAGCATTATCAGATTCCTGTAAATAATGGTTAAGTTTGAGTCTATGTATTCTGGTTTGAGAATAGTTGCAGCATTGTCTGAGCAGCTGCTCTTTCGGGTGAGATAAGGATTGAAAGCTCACACAGACCCACAAGATGATGTCTTCTGATTTTTCACACCTTTTTGGTTTCGACAAAAAGTGGAGATAAAGTAGGGCTTTCATTGCATTCTTTTCCAAACTTCAGTAGAGTTCCTTATCTAAGTTATTAAGTTCTGCTCTATTTGAGTAGATGGAATATCCATTGATCTGACTGTTCTTTTGTTTTGAGATGTTGAAATATCAATTTGTCCTGCATGCATGTTAATGCTGTATGTCCTTTTCTCACATGTAGGATGTGACAAATCTAATCATACTCTGTTCTCTGTTTACCTCTGCCTGATGTGATTAAGTGTTCCTTGTCAAGTACGTTTACCTCTGTTTTAGGTGATTAAGTGGCCTTTGTCTCGGACTATCACTGTTGCTAGGCTTTCGTGACAGAGACGGTATAAAAAACTCTCAACCTCTGTGCTTCGCGAGAGAGACTTCCGTGGCTGTCTGTCTGCGAGTGCGGAAGGAAGGTTCTGTCTCGTAGCTTGCTACTGATAATGGTGGAAAAGAATCAGCTGTGGTACTTGTTTCATCACCGTTAAAAATTGGCGAGTCAGCCAGGAGTACAAACGCGTGATCCCCGTGATGCGGCGTCAGCGATAATCTGTGCGGCGGCGACCTGAGGCAGATGGGCCCACAAGTTGGATTCTCCTTGATCTCTCTCACCAGCCAGTCGCACGGAAAATCCGTTCGTCTGACGGCCGAATCTCTAAAGGACTCATGTAGAACCTAATTAAGGATCACCCGAGTACCACGGTAAGAGAGGGGTTCGATTCCTCTGCTCAGTAAAAGGGTAAGAGCGGGGTTCGTGTCCTCTGCTGAACAAAAAGAGTCAGATTCTAGTCCCAGTTTGAGGCCACATCTTGAGTATCTACACCCTGCTTTAGACCGGTTCTTAAGAGGAGAAATTCCCACGCGAAGTTCAGGAACCGGAAGTGCATGTGAGAAAAAGAGTAGCCGATTAGCGTTTGGGAGCATTTTAAGGGAGGTTCGGGTCCCCCTGGAATTTGGAGCTTAGAGTCCTCCAGGAATCGTAGATTATCAGCATGCTTAAATAAGAAATTGGATAAGGTTATTTGGCCTTTGGGACGAATTTGGGATGTTGATAGATGCCTTAAAGCCGAAGGGGCGATTTGGAAACGCAACACCGGGCAGAAATGGAAAATCTTAATGTCTAATTAGAGAAAAACAGCCGAAGATTTAACCGATAGATCTAAGCAAACTAGCTGGGAGCACAACTCGCGTCGGAGGGGGATTGGTGTAATGTAACCGAAGGGAATCTGAAGTCTTAGGAGACATTAAAGGGTCAATGTGAGGGTTATGATAATCAAGATCAGAAGAATTATAGGCAAGGTAGTAAGGACAAAACTAATGAGAAAGAAAAGGATAGAAGGAAAGTTAAAGCCGGCAAAAGTGAAACTGAGGTACCTCTTGACCTGTCTGGACTGCCCATGCTATTAGAAGATAACGAGACCGAGCAGGAGGGGGACTGGAGAGAACAACCCACGGCACCTATCTACCTCTCCCTTCCACCACCACTGCCGTATAATGCAAGTACAACCAACAACCGACCTACGCAGAGAACCTCTCCGAGCCAATCCCACGATCCCATAGCCCTTCGAACGGGGGGCCAGCTCAAGCATAGGCATAAGAGGCCTGCAAAAAGGACCAATAGACAGCGGATTTTTTTGGGGGGGGAGATGGACCCTTGGTAGAGCCCCAAACAGATACCGATACTGATTCAGACTTTAATACCAGTGATGATGGCCTCGAGGGCTCAGAACCCCCGTCCATGCTAGGTAGGGCTATTGAGGGACACGGGAGGCGGGGCAGCACATAGGGCCAACAGGCGACAGCTCCCAAACCAGACAGTGCCCAATCCGATCCAGCCCAGTTTCCTAATAGCCCTATCATGCAGGTTTATACCCCTTGGAAACTCCAAGAAATGTGTATGATCATGAGTCAGGCTCCAAACGATGACCCGGAAGGTTTTATTGATTATGTGATCAGCACGATCCAGATGTTCCAAGCAAACACACAGGACGTCTATAGTTTTTGTTTTTTGTCCCTTACCACTAAAGAACAAGAAAGGTTGAGAGAACATCTGGGAAATCATGGCGACTGGCAAGCATTTTCCCAAGCAGACCAACCTGCAGACCAGGTAAATGCCATACAAAATGCCCTTCGGAGAGCCCACAGCGCTTGGTGCATATTACTGATGTCCTCGAGTGTCGTCCAAAGGCGAGGGAGGACGGTAATGACATTTGGGAACGATTCTGCTCTCTCTATGCTACCTACGCCAGGGATACCGCTTATAATGCCGGTAATGCCTCCCCGCAGTTTAACAATGATTCAAGTGGAAAGATGCGGGACCTCCTATTCACGGTCAATGGTTACGTGATGTAATGTCATATTTAAATTTAGAGTAGATTCGATGTTCAATCTCTGAATCTAGCGAAGACTTTCAAACATTGTGGGGAACTTTCTTTGAATTATTTTGAAAACTTTGATTTGCTGTTAAAGCACAGATGATGACCATTTTTGTTTTCCCTTTGTTTTACTGGTCAGCTTCGGTCTTGGTAGTGGGTTAGACTTTTTTCATTTAATAGAATTACAATATTTTAATGCTTCAAATTAATCAATCTGTATGAATATAGGTTAAGGAGTCTTTATATGTGGTTTAGTATAATGTATTATATATATATATGTATATATATATAGTACTCTGTATTTTATATGTAATATTAATAATAATTAGAAATATTGGAGAGACCACTGATTTTGCAGTGCCTTCCTGGGGACGTCTCTAAGGCAATCGGAATTAATGATATGAATTGGACCGATAAGAATAAGTAAGCAATGAAAAGGGCAGTCGCCCATTTCTGGAACCACGGCAGGGATTCTAAGCCAACCAGATTAAAACAAGAGATGATGGAGCGACCTCTCACGCCTCAAAGAAAGGAACCAAACAATGCAGGATACCAAATGGAACCCCAGTTCTGTGATCCAGGGTGGGTGGATAACTCTGGATATGGGTATACCAATCACCTGAACGGACCCCAGGCCCCGGCTTGCGGACCGCCCTATGCCCCACCTCTTCCGAGTTACCCTGGGGAATACCAACCGGAACGAGCAGCCATCCGCCCTGAGTGGCGTTCATTCATTGCAATTCCCCTTGCCACCCAGTCGCAATATCTTTTTGCCTTCACCTTCTTGGGGCAACAGCATACTTGGACTCGCCTGCCCCGAGGTTTTATCCATTCTCCCACCTTCTTCTCACAGCTATTGCACAAGCAGCTTCAGGACTTCCATTTCCTTGGAGGCTGCACTGTTATTCAGCATTTGGATGACCTTCTATTAACCAGTCCGCCAGAGGCCTCCAACATTGGGGACACAAACAGATAATATTCCTGACATTCAAATGCAGACCATTCAAACTATAAGTCTCATCAGACCTGTTACTTTGATTTTGCCTGGCCATACTTCCACTGATGTCTACCTTCGTGTCTAAACCTTCACTTACTGATCTGGTGCTCCGATTCCCCGGCCCTTGCAAAACCATCTTAAACGCTCCTGAGTAGCATTAGCAAATCTTCCGGCCACCATATTACTTCCATTCGAGTTCAGGTGCAAAAGGCCCCTCTTCGAAAGGTCACCCCTTGCCCAGAAAAAACGTTCCAATGATCCGGGCTTGAAACCCTGCCCCCTTCACCATCTCCTCATTCATTTGTGCTACCGTCCTATTCCTACATGGACAAGCCCATGGCACCGGCAGTAATCCAGGAATTACTACCTTGGAGGTGATTCTCTTCATCCTATATCCTAACTCTATATACTCATTCTGCAGAACCTCTTTCACTTTTTTGACAATGACATTGGTGCTAATATGCACAACGACCTCTGGTCGTTCACCCTTCCCCTTCAGAATATCCTGCAGCCGCTCTGATAGATCTGGGCACAAGCACCGGGGAGAAAACACACCATCCAGGAGTCTCTTCTGCGGCCACAGTATCTCCTGTTTGTACCCCTAACTATCAAGTCCCCTATCACTAGTGCACTGCCTGATTTTACCCTTCTCTGCCACAGGGGAACCACCAGGGCTTCTGCATCTCATTCTGAACTTAAAGAAAAAATTGAATCAGGTGCTGGTATAAGTTACCAAAAGTGTTTGTGGACTTGGTCTGACTGCCAAATAAAAAGTGACCACACCGATTTTCATCGAGACACCAAAGGCGAGCTGCACGGTGCATTCGCTGGCCGTGAGATAGTCCTTAGTGTACATGGGAGACAGGAGGAAAGAGGCGATATGAGACAGGGGTGTTACCGTGGAGAGGGTCAGGGACATATCAATGACAGATATGCCCTGCAGAGACTGAGTCCAAGTTTCGTTTTGGATGAGGAACAGTTAGAGCCAGTGCCTGATTCCGGGAGCAACCCTCAGCGATCCCAGAACCAGTGGAGTTGTCAAATTTTGGCTGGGTGGGAATATTTTCCTGGAAACGTGATTATACTCACAAACTGCGGTATTGCTATTGGGTCCTGTTCTGGGTCATGTGAGGAGCTCTGAATGGAACTGGAATTATACCTTATTTCTGACTGCACCAGTTTCCTTTCAGTGACAAAGGCAAGTTGGGTGGTGTGTTCACTGGCCACAAAATACAGTCCAATGTGTACATGGGTGACAGAAGGAAAGAGGTCTCTTTCCGAACTCTATACGCTCAGTATGTAGGATATCATCTCATTTTGTGGCAATGACATTGGCGTCAATTTGCAGCAGGACCTCTGGATTTTCAGTCTTCCGCTTGACAATATCCTGCAGTTGCACCTATGCACCATGGACACTAGCAGCCGTGAGGCAACACACCATCCTTGTGTCTCATGTGACCACAGGAGCTCCTGCCTGTCTCCACTAACTAGTGAGTAATCTGTCAATACCACACTGCCTGACTTTACCCTTTCCTGCCTCAAGGGAACCTCAGGGTTTCCTCATCTCGTTTTGAAATTCGGAGAATCAGGTACAGGCAAAAGTTTCCAAAATGTGTTCGTGGACTCAGGCTGACTGTCTGAGAACCTTGCTTAAAAACTGCTACACTCGAGGCATTGAATATCTCAGAGATCATGCCTAGTGGCCAAGTCGTGGCTGGTGTAAATAGAAGGAGACGGCACCGGTTTCATTCCAGAGACCAAAGGCGAGCTGAATGGTGCGTTCACTGGCTGTAAGATACGGTTATTTGTGTATATGGGTCACCGAAGAAAAGAGACGATGTGAGTCAGGGGAGTGACCATGGTCAAGGTCAGGGTCATATCATGACAGCGATGTCCTTCCCAAAGAGAGCCCGAGTCCATGGCCATGGTCTGAATTACATTGCAAAGACACAGGAATCATTAAGAAATCTCCCTGAAAGCACGTACCACAGGGCTTAATGTCTACATTTATCGCATAGCTACGAGATTAGCACTATTTCATGAATTATTGGCCTCACAATCTGCCACATAATGATATTGCACCTTATGATTTACCCTTTTCCGCAGCTGTTATACTTTGTTCTGCATTTTGTCAGTGTTTCTTCTGGTGCTACCACAATACACTGCATTATTTTTGACCCAGTATGCAAATACGCCAACAAGAGGGAAGGCCTGTCTACATATGAAATTCTGTAACATTCAAGGGACAATATTGAGTACGGAAGTCGTTGAGTTTTCAGGAACAAGTGATCATAACATTGGCATTCTCAAAGTACTTGGGGGAGTATATCAGTAAAAAGGAAAGCCCTTAAATTGAATATCACAAAGACAAAGTTTGTGCAGATGTGGCAAATACTTCAGAAGGCAAAGTGGGAGAAACTGCTTGTCATTGTGTCAGTTGAGGGACAATAGCATCGATTTAAATAGGTAACACATGTACTGCAGGAAATGTTTTTACCCAAGGTCAGGAGATGCAAAAAAAAAAGCAATAGATCAACGACATGGATGAGCAAAGATACATAAAAAGAAAGAAGAAAAGACAGTTAAGTAAGGAACACAGAACGATTGGTAATACATTTTCACCACAGGGCATATGAAAATGTGAGAGCTACAGGCAAGTGTGAAATTCAGATTGCCAAAGACAGGTTCAGAAGGATATTGCTGATAATATTAAGATTGACCAAGAGATTTTGTCAATACTTCAGTCATAAAAGAAATGTTAAGTGGAAAGTTAAGTGTATTAGAAATAACAGAGGGGTGTTAAATTATACAGAGGAGGATACTTTTAACTCTTATTTTGCTAAAGCATTCACCTGCAAAGATGTTAAAAATAAAGTTGCTGAAGCTGATTCAGAGATCTCAGTAAGTAAGGTCCTGCTTCAGCTGAAAGGGCTGAAGGCAATTAAATCTCAGTGTCGGACAACGGATATCGAAGGGTAGTTTAAAAAAGTCTATGATTAAAAATACAAACACATAACAAGATTTTTTTTTTCAAATCTCTGTGAAGATTTATGAAGTCTTTAAGGACTTGAAATGGGCTAAAATGTTCCTGGTACATAAGATGGGTGACAGCACTGAACCCTTTATAGTATTTATCAGTAAGCTTAACGTGTATCATGGGTAAGGTAAGAGAAACATTAACAAACACCGAGTTGAAAAAGCATCTGATAACAACAGTGATGCAGCAAGTGGGAATAAAAAGATCCTTGTCTGGATGACTGCCGGTGACTAGTGGTGTTCCCCAGGGATTGATATTGGGACCAGTACTTTTTGTTGTATATAAATGATTTAGATGATGATATAAATTAGATGATGAACTCGTTGCCAAGTTTGCAGATGATGGGATGATTGGTGCAGGGCAGGTAGTGTTGAGGAACAGGTAGGATGCAGAAGCTCTTATACAGATTAGGAGGAAGGGCAAGGCAGTGGCAAACGAATTATAATGTTGGAAAATACATTGTCATACATTTCGGTAGTGGTGATAAATGTGCAGACTATTTTCTGAAAGGGGAGAATATCCAAAGTCTGAGAGGCAAAGAGACTTTGGAGTCATTGTGCGCAACACGCTAAAGGTTAACTTGGAGGATGAGTTAGTGGTGAGTCAGGCAAATGCAATGTGAGCATTCATTTCAGAGGTTTAGAATACTAGAGCAGGGATGTGGTGCTGAGGCCTCTCATTGAGTATTGTGTACAGTTTGGTGCTCCTCATCTCAGAAGCGATGTACTGACATTGCAGAGGGTCTAAAGGAGGTTCACAAGGATGATTCCAGGAATGAAAGAGTTATCATACGAAGAACATTTTAAGACTCTGGGTCTGTATTCACCGGAAATCAGAAGGATGAGGGACGTTATCATTGAAACCTTTCGAATGTTGAAAGGCCGAGACAGAGTAGATGTGGAAAGGATGTTTCCCATGATGGAAGAGTCCAGGACAAGAGGGCACAGACTCATGATAGAGGGGTGTCAATGAAAAATTGAGATGTGGAGAAATTTCCTTAGCCTTAGGTTGGTGAATTCCTGGAAGTTCTTTGCCACGTGCAGCTGTGGAGGTCGTTGGGTGTATTTAAGACAGGGATTGATAGGTTCTTGATTGGACATGGCATCAAAGCTGATGGGGAAAAGGCCTGGAAATGGGTCTGAGCAGGAGAAAGAAAGGATCCGTCATAATTGAATGTTGGAGCAGACTCGATGGGCCAAACGGACGAGTTCTGCTCCTCTTTCTTATATTTTTTATGGTCTTCCGTTAGCAGAAAGGCAGCTGGGTTCAGAAAGAGAAATCATGTTTCACTAACATGTTGCAGGTCCATGCAGAGGGAAATAAAACTTATGATAACAATAAAGAGGTGGTATCCTTTCATTGGGTTCAGAAGGATTTTGAGAAGGACCCAGAAGATGTTAAAAGTGGTTTTCCACAAGAATCAGTTTTGGAGCTGCTGTTGTTCTTATTTACATTAATGATTTGGATAAGCACAGAACTATTAAACTATTTAAGTTTGCAGATGACACAAATTAGAGAGATGGGCTAATAACCTTCAGGTAGCAGAATCAAAACAGGTAGATCTAAACAAAATCCTGAAGTGGGCAGTTAGATGAGAGGTAAAATTTAATGCAAGTAAATGTATAATATTACATATAGGATGTAGAAGTATCAGATATAAATATACAATGGGGGTATTGAGTAAGAAAGTGCACTTTATGAGACAAATCTGAATGTCCTAGAAAACATCACTATCAACATCTAGGCAATGCACTGAATGAATTCGGAAGGCTAATATAATTTTGGGCTATATAATTCGCTCAGAGGAGTTCAGAGCCAGAGACGTCTCCTTAAGCTGTTTCATACACTTGCGAGGCCACGCCTTGAGAACTGTGTACAATTCTGATCTCCATATTCTGTAAGGGATGTGAGGGCTCTGGAAAGGTATCCGAGAAGGGCAACTACTCTCATTGCAGGACTGCTGGGTGTGAGCTATGCAGAAAGATTGTGAGAATTATATCTATTTGGTCTAAGTTGACATATAATGAGAGGAGATATGACAGAAATGTTCAGAATCGTTAAGGTTAGAGGTAAGTAGGATACCAACTGCTACTTCAAAATTAATCCACCAACAAGGAAACGTGGAGACTGATTAAAGGGAGATTTCAGACTAACATCAGAAGCAATTCTTTACGGAGTGATTTGCCAGATACACAATGAACTCAACACTCTCACACAGAAGCATAGACTAGCCGGTACAGAATGAACCCCGCTCTCACACTGTACCGGAGACTGACAGGTACAGAATGAATTCCACACTCTCACACTGCAGCATAGACTGACATGTACAGGACGATCCCCATACTCTCAAAATCAGAATCAGAATTAGAATCAGAATTATTTTTCCCGGCATGCGATGTGACATTTGTTAACTTAGTAGCAGTAGCTCAATGCAATACATCATCGAGAAGAGGGGGAAAAAATAATAAAGAATATTTAAAAAATGATACTAAATAAAAATGTAAATCAATTACAGTATAAATATATTGAGTGATTAAAGAAAACGTGCGAAATAAGAAATACCGTTTTTATTTATATACAAGTGAGGTATTGTCCGAAAATTTAATGTCCCTTTGGGAAACCCAGCTAGCTGAGATTCTCACTGCGATCTTCAACATCTCCCTGAGCAGCGCCATCTTTCCTACGTGCTTCAAGGCTGCCACCATCGTCCCCGTACCAATGAAGTCTTCTGTGTCCTGCCTCAACAACTACCGTCCCGTCGCACTCACATCCACCATCATGACGTGTTTCGAGATGATCGTCATGAGGCACAACAAGACCCTGCTGCCACCTCACTGGACCCCCTGCAGTTCGCGTATCCTCCCAACCATTCAACCGACGATGCCATTGCCATCTCCCTCCACCTGGCCCTAACCCACCTGGACAAAAATGACACGTACGTTCGAATGATGTTCCTGGACTTCAGTTCGGCATTCAATACAATCATTCCTCAGAAACTGACTGGAAAGCTGAGCGTACTGGGCCTGAACACCTCCCTCTGCCATTGGATCATAGACTTCCTGACTGGGAGACCACACAGTCCGGACTGGAAGCAGCATCTCCAAAACCATCACACTGAGTACGGGAGCCTCCCAGGGCTGTGTGCTCAGTCCACTGCTGTTCAATCTGATGACTCACGACTGTGCTGCAACACACAGCTCGAACCACATCATCAAGTTCGCTGAAGACACAAACGTGGTGGGTCTCATCAGCAAGAACGATGAGTCAGCATACAGAGAGGAGGTGCAGCGGCTAACGGACTGGTGCAGAGCCAACAACCTGTCTCTGAATGTGAACAAAACAAAAGAGATGGTTATTAACTTCAGGAGGACACGGAACGACCACTCTCCGCTGAACATCGATGACTCCTCCGTAGACATCGTTAGGATCACCAACTTTATTGGTGTTCACCTGGCAGAGAATCTCACCTGGTCCCTCAACAGCAGCTCCGTAGAAAAGAAAGCCCGACAGCGTCTGTACTTTCTGCGAAGGATGAGAAAAGTCCATGTTCCACCCCCTATCCTCACCACATTCTACAGATGTTGTATTGAGATCATCCTGAGCAGCTGCATCACTGTCTGGTTCGGTAATTGCACCATCTCTGATCCCAAGACCCAACAGCGGATAGTGAGGTCAGCTGAGAAGATCATCGGGATCTCTCTTCCCGCCATCAGAGACGTTTGCACTATACGCTGCATCCGTAATCCAAACAGCATTATGAAGGACCCCACGCACCCCTCATACAAATTATTCTCCCTCCTGCCATCTGGCAAAAGGCACCAAAGTATTCGGGCTCTCACGACCAGACTATGTAACAGCTTCTTCCCCCATATCATCAGACTCTTCAATACCCAGAGCCTGGACTGACACCAACCCTCTACTGTTCATATTGTCTTGTTTATTATTTATTGTAATGCCCGCACTGTTTTATGCATTTTATGAGTCCTGGGTAGGTCTGTAGCCTAGTGTAGTTTTGTGTTGTATTACGTAGTTCAGTGTAGTTTTTGTATTGTTCATGTAGCACCATGGTCCTGAAAAACGATGTCTCATTTTTAATCTGTACTGTATCAGCAGTTATGGTCGAAATGACAACCATAAGTGACTTGTCTTGACTTGAAAGGAATGGCAGAGGGGAAGAAGCTGTCCCTCAGTCACTGAATGTGTGACCTCAGGCTTCTGTACCCTCTACCTGATGGTAACAGTGAGAAAGGGGCATGCCCTGGGTGCTGGAGGTCCTTAATAATGGACTTTCACTTTCCGAGTTACCGCTCCCTAAAGATCTCCTGGGTACTTTGTAGGCAAGTATCCAAGATAGAATAGACAAGATTTACAACCTTTGCACTACTTTCGGTCCTGTGCAGTATCACACTGTATCATAGACTGACAGGTACAGAGTGAACCCCACACTCTCACGCTGTACCAGAGACCCGGAAAAACAGGAGGAACACCATAATCCTGCAATCCAGGCATCTGTTTCTGGCTGTCTTTCTGCCTGCTTGACCTATCAATCTGTCAGTTTGCCTGTCAGTCTCAGTCGGTCCGTCTGTCGGTCTCTCACCCTCTCCCTCTCCCTCTGTCTCTCCCTCTCACTCTCCCTCCCCCTCCCCCCTCTCCCCTCTCATCCTCTCCCCCTCTCCCTCTCCCCCACCCTCTGCCCCTCTCCAACCCTCCCCTCTCTCTCTTTCCCTCCGCACTGCCCTTCCCCCTAAACCTCTCTGCCACCCCTCTCTACCCCTCTCCCTCTCCTCCGTCCCCTCTCCCTTCTCCCTCTCCCCTCCCCTCCTCTCTCTCCCTCTCCCTCTTCCTCTCTTCCCGCTCACTCTCTCCCTCTCCCTCTCTCCCTATCCTCTCCGCTCCTCTCCTCGTATTACTTCCAACAATTTACCTCACACTTTTCTTTCTCTCGTGTAGTTCCAGCCGTGATGCACCTATTCATCTGCCAATTCCCAGTATGTTTTCTTTGTGTTATTTAACAGTCTGCCCAATCCTTTGCAGATTGAAATATTTATTCTCGAATTCTTTTGACCTTTGACAGTTTTGAGATACCCATTAAATGATCTTCCAGCAGCAACATGACACAAAAAATGCTGAACTCAGCAGAGTTCTTTGTGTTGCCCTGGTTTGTCAACATCTTCAGATTTTCTGTTGTTTCTATAGTAGCAACGTGCTTATTTTACCTTTTCCATCCGGTTCTCGGTCTCTTTACAGTATCTTGGTTCGAATCTGTGTTTGTATATTTTGATTTGTATTGACATCATTACTTACATCCTTCATATACAAGAGAAGTAAAAATCTTTAAGTTATGTCTTTGTCTGAAAGCGCAATGTGCAATTTATAATAATTTATAATAAATAGTATGTACAACAGGATAGTCACTATAACATAGCAATACATTTTTGCAATTGTTTCTGTGTGTGTGAGAGAGAGACAGAGAGAGAGAGAGAGAGAGCGAATAGTATTGAATTAAAGTGTTTGTTCAAGCAACTGTAATTAAACAAGTTAGTGAGGTGTATAACCGTATCTCTGGAGACGAATCCTCTGTATAAATCTGGGCGATAGGAATGTATCAGCTGTCTGCCGGAGCTGTGAATGCAGGAGCATCAGGAACAGATTCTCACTGAAATGGTGTATCCGGTCATCTGGCGGATAGAAGCCTTTTACTACCCTTTTATTTCTGCCTTTGGAATTCCCGGTAAGCCGCAGTGTCAGCTGCCGTAGGATGTTGAAGTTTAATCCCAAAGATGTGATTTATCCTGCCGCTGGTTTAAACTCGCACATTCCAGTCCCAGTATTCCGCATTTCAGGAATGGAGTGGAAACACCGGGACTGTAGATGCTGGGATTTCTATCTAAAAAAAAACTGCTGCACGAAATCAGCGAATCTGCCGATTTCTGTGAGACTGGGCGGGTCAGGCAGCGTTCTTCCAGCGGTTTGTGATTAATATTGAAATGTTCGGCTCTCTGCTTTTGGTCTTGCAGTAGCGGCACTGCATTTGCAAATACTATGTTTTCAGCCCACGGAATTTATACCAATTGATAGTCTTCATTAGAATGTGAGAGATTATCTACTTAGGAACAACAATCAAACCGTCGACTGTAATAACACTTTAGCAAACGTGAGGAGTTCCGTGTTCTAACACGAAACTGTTGCGGATTTTCAGTAAATGTCTGCGATATGACCGAATATAAAGCAGTTGATGGACAGCACAATGAAGTCGATGCTGAGTCAATTAACACAACCGAGGTTGTGTTTCATAGTTATCAATACTGTGAAATGTGTTCTATTATATCTACACCTGACACCGTTACAGACATCTGACTACAGCACCGAGTTTCAGTTTTTTTTTAATAAAAGGAGTTTGAATTCCTCTCAACTGCTTCCCTGTGATGGATTCAGTGGGAGTTGTCATGTCTGTCTGTGAGGTTGTGTCAGACTGTGCTGTATCTGTTGGAATCAGCCAATGTTCTGTTGTAAAGTCAGTGAGGTGCCAAATGCTGGAATAGGAAACAAACTCTAAGCCCCAGACAGCTCGTAGGAAAGAGAACCCAGTTAACACTCGTGTCAGGGGTCTCCCTGAGAACAGTTCCGAGGAGAGATACTTTAAATGTTTTCCACATATTCTGTTTTGCCTGGATGAGTGTTTTTGTTCCATCCTTCGGCTGTTCTGTCGCTGACAGGGATCGCCATGGAAGTTGATGATTGTCTGATGGAAGAATCTCGCCATCAGCATCCGGATTTATTCATTTCATCCAGACGCGACGCGGACGGTGCCGGGAGAAACTTCTCAATCAGTAGTGACTCTGAGGAGGTAATTACCCAATTTTAGGGCTTTCCGCTGCCACTTCATATTTCGGCTATCAGTAAGTAATCCGTAGTCAGATCATACTGACTTTATTTTACTGTGTAAACTCCTTCTGTCTTTGCCACCTCTGCGCCCTCTCTGCAACCTGTTACCGCTAACTGCAAAAATAAAGTAAAATTACAGAATCCCCTCAAACTGCTGCATTGGCTTCTGCTCAGTATTTTCTGAACTTGCTGTTCCCTGTCTCTCTTCCAGCGAACTTGTTGGCGATTGTGATCCTGTCCCGGGGAAAGTGCGGTCTCTCCAAATGTATCACTCTCTACCTGGTGGGAACGGCAGCGGCCGATCTCCTGAACGTTATCTCCGATCCGCTGCTTAGGTGGACTGCTCGGATTTATTTCCCCCGATCATTCCTGAGAATCACTCCTGTGTGCAGAGTCGGTCTATTGGTGGTTAATGGGAGCATTGCGACCTCAGTCTGGCTGACTGTCGCTTTCACCGTCGATCGATTTGTGGCTATTTGCTGTGACAAGCTGAAAACAAAATATTGCACCGAGAGAACGGCCGGTGTGGTTATCGGGACAGTGAGTGTGCTGGCCTGTTTGGAGAGTGTCCCCTGGGGCTTTACAGACGGGCCGAGAGAAATAATTGACGGTATTCCCTGGGATTGTGCTCTTACACCGAGCTTCACAAACTCTCCTTCATGGGCAGCATTTCAGATGTTTGACCTCATTTTAACCCCTTGTGTCCCATTCTTTCTGATTTTGCTCTTCAATATTCTGACTGTCAGGCGGATTCTAGCGGCCAGTCGAGCCCGCAGGGGGCTCCGGGGACAAAAGACGGGAGGGAATGACAAGGACCGGGAGATTGAGAACCGACGGAAATCCATCCTTCTGCTCTTCAGCATAACCGGTAGTTTCATATCGTTGTGGGGAACAATGGTGGCTTTTTATATCTACAGACGGATTTCAATGAGTTTTGTTGACTCTGTCACGGATCCACGTTACATCACAGAACACACAGCAGAAATGCTGCAGGTTCTCAGTTCCTGCACCAACACATGTATCTACGCCCTGGCTCAGAGCAAATTCCGAGAGGAACTGAGGAATGCGGTGAAATACCCACTGAATCCGATTTTGAAACGCATGAAACGTTAGGAATAAATGTTGTAAAGTTTTACGATTCAGCTGCCTTCATGCTCCCTGTTCTATACTCCCACTTGTGGGTAAATGGAAAGAATGTGATGAACAGAGTTGCAAAACAAACTCGAGAAAATCTGCAGATGATCGAAATACAGAACAACACGAATATAATAAGATCCTGACTAAAAATCTCGGTGACACACAAAATGCGATCTCGGCCGAAAATGTCGACTCTTTACTCTCTCCTTCACACAAAATGCTGGAGGAACTCAGAAGTTCAAGCAGTATCTATGGGGAGAGTTTGTGGTGCATTAGAATTCACAACAGAGAGACAAAGTCCTGCAAAAAGAATTTAAGGAGCTGAGCAGAAAGATCAGAAGTTAGAACCTTCGGGTGGTGATCTCTGGATTACTTCCTTGTGAGGTAAAGAATTGTAAGGTCGTGCAGTTAAATGTGTGGCTAGCAATCTGGTGCTGGAGGGAGGGCATCGGGTACTGGGCTCTCTTCCAGGATAACTGAGACTGGTGTAAGGACTGTGAGGAGCTAATATTCACACAGACAGGTTTGCTGGAGCTACCCTGGCAGAGTTTAACATGTGGAAGCGATTGGGGGAGGCGCGGGGCTGTGAGTGGTGCTGGAAAACAGCATTGAGCAGAAGGGGGCCACGAGGTTGAGGAACACAAAAAGCAAGTCCAGAGAGAGCCACGTTAAAGAGCACTGTGGCACCGAAGGGCTGAAGCGTGTTTATATCAGTGCAGGATGGAGGTCAGTTGAGGCAGACGTACTTAGAGCCTGGATTAGTACATGGCACGGTGATTCAGCCATTACAGAGATATGGCTGAGAGAAGTGTAGTACGCACAGCTCAACATTCCAGGATTCAGATCATTCAGACAGTCCAGAGGGAGGTAAAACAGGCTGGGGAGCTGCACTACTGATCAGACAAAATGTCACAAGGTCGAGGTCATCCCAGAGGCTCATCAAGTAAGACAATGTGAGTAGAACTCAGGAATAAGAAAGGTGCAATCACTGTGCATAGATTACACGAAAGGTCCCTATATCCAGTAAGAGAAAGAAACAGACATGTCGTCAGGTTAGAGACTGATGTAAAATGAATAGGTAGCTACAGTGGGTGAATAATTATCTCAAAATGACTGAGACCCCATTGTCCTCTCAGACTTGGTTGGACATTATTTTTTTAGGTGTATTCATGAAGGTTTTCTGATAGAGTGTGTCGATGCTCCACCAGGTCGAGGGACGTACTTGACTTAATATTGGGAAATGAACCCATGACATGTTTGGAGTTTCATTGGGAAATATATAAGGATTATAATTCTGGAGGTTTTCAGATGGTTATTGATGAGGACAAGGCGGGACCTGCAGGGGGATGAATGGAAATTTGCGGAAGTCTAAGTACAGCAGATAAGGACAGGAATCGTAGAGAGTATCCTGGGAGTTGAAGTTGCTGGTTAAGTCCATGTCTGACATGTGAGAGTCACTTACAGTCCAGTTGTAAAAACTAAAGGCTTCTTTGTTCTTGTGCGGAAGGTAGAGAATACTGGTGATATTCAGGAGCTCACGGTGATGAGAGATATTGCATTCAGTTAAAAAAATGAAAGGGGCCATATTGTCGTTTTATCAGTTGAAATTGGACGGGTCTACAGGGCTATAAAGGAAACAAGAAACCAATCCTACTGAAAATCAGGAGAGTGAAAGGTGACCAGGATATGTCCTCAGTGAGGAGGGTTAAAGACAATGCCAAAACACTTCATACGTATACCGAAAACAACAGAGCACTAGGGAGACGGCAGGGACACTCAAGGACAAAGGCGGGAGTTTTTGCATAGAGCCAGAGTTAGCAAGCGAGATACAGAATGAATACTTTACATTGCTGCTCACCAAGGAGAAGGACCTGCTGGAAAGTGAGATCATGAAGGGGTATGGTGATATTTCCAGGCGTCTTGGTTCTAAGAGGGGATATTGTTCGGTCTTTCAACTAGCAAAGAGTATTAAGCTGCGTAAATCCTTTGCGGGATTAAACAGTTGGTGGACAAAGACCAAATGCAAGCATGCAGTTTAAACTGGCATCACGGTCAACACACACACACAGAGAGTGAACTGGGGGGTGGCTGTTCTACTGCTATACTTTTCACTATTGTTTAATTACTTCAGGCCTCATGGGCAGAGGATCGCAGGGACACGTGACACAATTATTCTTTCTAATCTGACTGTTGTTTCCATCTGGGACACACAGCCTGCAGCGCTGATGGGAACAACCAATCAGAGTCATAAAACAAGAACTGGACGGATCCGTCGGGGAAATGGCCTGTTGAGCTGTGGGAAGAGATTGGGGAACGGGGCAGTGAGAATGTTGTATCATGAGCTGGTATAGGCTTGATAGGTTGAATGGTCTACCCCATCCCACAACGATCCCTTACCCACTAATGGTCTGATAAACTCCGTGTGGTCTCTAGGAGACTTCTAATCTACCCAAATGTATATGGTCAATTCGTGTAATAAGGACACACTTCTGTATCGGCATTACCACTGCATTCCAAGCACACTGAGCTGCCAGAGCACAGTACAGGTCAGTGAGGACACAGACCAGCACAAGACTCTGATACAAGTACAGAGATTTATCAAAACATAACACTGATGACACAGAGCTGGACAATCCAAGCATTGCAGTGTAACTCTGACCTATTGACATTATGAGCATCTTACTGTAAGGGCCTTTACAAGAAGAGGCACCGCACTGTGAGAAGATAGATGTTTACAACAGGCCGCACCGTACCGGACGGGCACAGACTCGCACAATAGCTGGCACCGTACAGTAAGGGCACAGACCTTTACAACTGTTGCCAACATGTTATTAAGAGACAGACATTTATAATAGTTGGGCATACAAGACCTTCATAGCCACGGAACAGTGCCGGAATGACACAGATACTTAACTGGTTTTGTGCGGTGTGATCAGAGAACTGTAAATCCCTGCAAAGAAGTGACATTTAACAATAATACACTGTGCACTGCGTTCTATGACATTCCCACAGAGCTGAATTAACACAACACAAAATGGAGGGACACAGACCCCGACAACCCCAGCACCACTCTGTGGAACCGCAGATTTCCAGCACCAGCCCATTTGCTGTATAGATGACACTGTGAAGACATGGCCGAACACAGTCCATCCTCCGCCCGCTGTGTACACCAGCCACATACAACACTGGAAGAACACAGAACTGTACAAATCAGTTCGGGACTGTATGTACATTACTCAGTATAATTCCAGCACTACACTGTAGTGAGCCGGACAAGAAGAAAAACACTAACCAAACACAGTACTGCAGGGAGACAAACTGCTACAGCTTATCATGGAGAGGAAAAGGACGGTGTATCTCTGGTATAAACAGGCCCTGCACATGATACTGCACAAGAACAGTCAGCAGTCGACTGCAGGAACAATGAAATTTACAGTATCTAAACCTTCGACACCAGAAAAGAGACCTATAAAACTCTCCGCAGTGTTAGAGTGCACACAGACCTGAACACACTTTACATTGTACTCCACCGTTGAAAACTAATACAAACCCAGTGCTTCAAGCTTTGAGACTTGTACAACCCTGACACTGAACTGCAATTCATGAGACCTTCATTCACCTCGCTCCAACTGGGATTCTTTCAGGATGGAACAGAGAGTTGATAAAGGGAAACCTGGATATGTTGTACGCTTCACTTTGTAAATGCTTTTGAAATATCAGCAGTAAAAAGAAGAACAGAAACGTAGGCAGGTTATAGAAAGTTGTAAAAACAACAGAGTAGAGTGTGACTGTAATTCCACAATATTGACTGGGCTTCATAATGTAGGGGCTTAGAGGAACAGAATCTGTTGGCATCCTGGAAAGATTTACCAGCATTTACAGCCTATACTATGCAGATATGTGAAAATGTAGTATGTCATCTATAAAATTGACATACTTGTGTAGATGTACAGTGAGGAAACTCCTGACTGGGTTGTATCATGGTCTGGTATCGACACGCCAATGCCCTTGAATGGAATAACCAGTGAAAAGTTCCACAACCCGTAGTCCTCTCCACCACTGAGCACATCTACAAGGAGCGCTGTCACGGGAAAGCAGCATCCATCATCAAAGACCCCATCATCCAGGTGATGCTCACTTCTCGATGCTGCCATCAAGAAGGAGATACAGGAGCCTCAGGTCCCACAACACCAGAGTCAGGAATAGCTATTACCCCTCAACGTTCAGGCTTTTGAAGCAGAGGGGATAATTTCTCTCACCCCAACAATGAATTCACAATACAACTCTGAGATTCGGCTTCTCCAGATAGCCCTGAAATGCAGAAAAAAAAGCGAAATGAAAGTCGTTGAATGAAACGACACCACACCCCGTATGAAAAAAAAACTCGTAAACCTCAAATCCTCAACGTCACCATCGCACAAAACTAATAGATCGCCCACCCGTATACAGCACCTAAAGCATCAAACCCCTAATCCCCAAGCTCCTCCTACACAGAAGACAGCGTCAATAACAACAAACCCTAACCACTCCCTCGCACATAAACTGTTACAGATCACTCACATGTGTAAACGATCTCAAATCCCACCCTCCGCTGAATAAAAATAACATGACGCCAACAAGAAAGTAAACACTTAAAAAAATCTGAAGGAGAACAATATAAACTACAGTCATCACCTATGTCTTCGAATTTCGAAAATATCCTCCGTCAGCATCTCGGATGCTCGTACTCTGTACAGCGACAGCTCGTACGCAGTCCTTCTGTGGGGCCTCACAACCGACGCGCCCTCTCGTCGTGGACTGACTAAAATTGACAAGGACAATCCAGTGTATATATTCAAGAAACAGGTTCCACCGAGACTCGAACTCGGATCGCTGGATTCAGAGTCCAGAGTGCTCACCATTACACCATGGAACCACATGTATTAACTACCAATGACAAAAAGAAAATGAATCCCAGGGGACGTTAGTATGTGATGAGACGTGTACATTTTGACAGTAAATTTACATTGAACTTTGAACTTCATACAGGATGTCTCGTGCGGACAGGCTGAGGAAGGGAGCAGTTTTCTCTTTGGAGGGAGCAGGATGACAGGTGACTTGACAGAGGTACACGAGATGATAGAAGGCATATATCGAGTAGACAGCTAGAGCATTTTTCCTCGGGTGGAAGTGGCAGAAACGGGGTGGGGGGGGGTAATTTTAAGGTGATTGGAGGAATGTATAGCAGTGGGGGATGACTTAGTTTTATTTTTACACACAAAAAAAATGGAATTCTCAACTAGGAGTACTGTTAGAAGCAGATATATTAGAGACATTTAAGTGAAATTTTATTGAGGTATGAGCCTTACAACTGAGGAATTTCTGTGGGAGACTATTTTGATAACAGTCATCCCCAGAAAAGCACACAATATTTGGGTATTTACTAAACTGAGGGCAAGCTAATGAGATCTGTGTTTGTCAGGAAATGGGGAGAGTAGAGACTGGGAGCTGCTGTCATTAGATAAACTCACATCTGACCTCTAGGATTTATTTACAGTCGAGCGGTTAAAAATGTTGCAAATTCGGTCAAAAAGGAAAATGAACCACAAGGAAAGTTCAGGAAGTTGAAATTAGACAAAGCCCTTGATAAATGTTCAGCAATATGCAAATTAAACAGAGAACCACTAGTGCAGAATGATGCTAGGGCAGGGGGAATGATTTTGCACAGCAAGACTTGGGAGAATAGCAAGGCACTTCACACATACATTAAAAACCAGAGGGACAACACAGAGAAAGTAGGAAAATGGAACAACTCAGGGGCAGAGGACAGAACGTATGCCTGGTGTCAGACGAAGTGGGCAAAGCACCAAATGATTAGTTCATGCCATTATTCCTCATACTGAAAGTGATGCAGTAAAGAAAGATCAGGAGAATACGCTGATATTCCATGTCATGTTTATAGCATGCTGCTGGGAGCGTCGGGACTCTCACCAGACTGGATGGAATACATCCGAGGTTATTGATGAATGAGGCAAGATTGCAGATTTCTGGGGCCGTCATGGATATCTACGTAGATTGCTTTTAATTGCACGTGTGACACTCGCTTTAGCTGGCGACTTCATATAGGGGGTGATAACCTCCGGCCCGGGCAAACTTAAGAAATCTCGTTTGGGTGGATGCTGCTCGATGTGTCCCCTGTTACAATTCAGCAGCCCGAAATTAAAAAAAAAGAAATAAAATATGTGACTAAACTATTAAGCTTTATAATTCTTAATTTGACTATATGGTTAGTAATGAAACGAAAAAATGAAAAAGGCCTAATCTTATGAAACAGTCTATTGCGCAATGTCTGAGCTCTCTGATAAGTCGATTGTCCACCACCGGCCTCCTCTGCTCGTCGCTGCCCTTCGGACTCTAGTTCCAAGTCCACGCCTTCCAATGGTCTACCAAATCTCTCCATTCGCGGCTTCATTCTTCATCGCTCCCCGGCCAAAAGACTGCGCAAATCTCTCTTTCAGCTCACAATAAAGAACAACATTTCTAACCCCGCTATCTCTAGTCATAACCCAAACATTGCTGCCACAGAGAAACCATTACAATATCAGTGAAACCCTACAGTATGTTACACACATGTTGTTGCAGAGGATTGGAGATGGGCCATTATTTTTTCCCTGTTTAACAAGGGCAATAGAGCCAATCCAGGAAACGGTTGACTCATGCATTATGTTTACATTAATTCTTACTCATAGAATCAACTCACATCGGTAGTCACATTTTTTTGCAGGGTAGCCAACATGGCTTTGTGTGGGTGAGATTATAATTTACAAACCTGATAATATTTTCATGTAAAACAGTTGATTAATGAGTGCCGGGCAGTGGATATTGTATACATCGAAATTGAAACCTTTCAACAAGGCCTCTCATGGTAGGCTCATCCAGAGCATTTGGGCTCCATGTAGATTTGGTAGAGACTCCATGAAGATTCCATGCAGAAAGCAATGGTTGAAGGGTGTTATTCTAACTGGAGATCTGTGAACGGAGGTGCTCCACGAGGTTTAGTGCCGCTAACTGAATTTGAACTGAACTGAATTGAATTGAATTGTATTGACATTATTTTTACACCCTTCACATACATAAGGAGTAATTTTTTTACGTTTCGTTTCCATCTAAATGTGTAATGTGCAATCATAGTAATTTATAATAATTTATAATAAATAGAACAGTCAATGTAATAGGGTGTACTCTCAAATCAGCTGAGTTTATCAGTCTAATACCCTGGTGAAGAAGCTATCCCGGAGTCTTTTGGACGTAACTATTATGCTGGGGTATTGCTTCCCAGATGGTAGCCGCTGGAATAGATTGTGGTTGGGAAGGCTTGGGTCCCAATGATCCTACGGGCCCTTTGTACACACTGGTCCTTGTAACTGTCCTAAATCGTGGGAAGTTCACAACTACAGATGTGCTGGGTTGCACCACTCTCTGCAGAGTCCCGCGATTAAGGTCGGTACCATTCCCATACCAGGCAGTAGCAGCCAGTAAGAACGCTTCCAATTGTGCCCCTGTAAAAAGTTCATAGGATTTGGGGGCCCATACCAAACTTCTTCAACCGTCTGATGTAAAAGTGGTGCTGTTGTGCCTTTTTCACCACACACCTGGTGTGCACAGACCATGTGAGTACCTTAGTGATTGTGGATGCCGAGAAATTGGAATCTGTTTACCCTCTGAACTCCAGATCCATTGATGTCAACAGGGGTTATCCCATCTCAATTCCTCCTGCAATCCGCAACCAGCTCCTTTCTGTTTTCCGACATTAAGGGAGAGGTTGGTTTCCTGACATCGCTGTGTCAGAGAGATGACTTCTTCCCTGTAGGCCACCTTGTTATTGTTTAAGATTAGGCCAATCAATGTAGTGTCGTCGGCGAATTTAATTAGCAGATTGGAGCTGTGGATGACGATACAGTCATGGGTATAGAGGGAGTAAAGGAGGTGACTCAGTAAGCCGCCCTGAGGGGCGCCTGTATTGAGAGCCAGAGGGTTTGAGATGAGGAAACCCTCTCTTACAACATGCTGGTGATCTGACAGGAAGAACAGGATCCATCTGCGCAAGGTAGGGTCAAGGCCGAGGTGTCAGGGCTTCCTGTCGAGCCTAGATGGAACAATGGCGTTGAATACTGAACTGTAGTCCAAGAACAGCGTTCTCACATAAGCATCCATCTTCTAATTACAAATTACTATAAATTACACATTGCACATTTAGGCGAAGACGTAACGTAAAGGGTCGTACTCCTCATGTGAAAAATACGATAAATAAAGTCAAATAAATTCAATTCAATTTGTTGTTTGCTCTTTTCATGAATGGTTTGGATGTGACAGTAGAAGGCATACTTAGTTTGCAAATTATACCGAAACAAGCAGCAGTGTGGATCGTGTAGGTAGCGATATAAAAGTACAAAGGGATCATCCAGCAGTGTGTGCTGAGGAATCGCATATGGCCTTCAATCCAGATAAATGTGAAGCACAGCATTTCGGGCAATGAAACCAGTGTACCATTTCTACAGTAAAGGCTGGAGTCTTGGCGAGTGTTATGGGACAGAGGGGTCGAGGAGCGCAAGTGCATAGTCCAGTGAAAGGCGCGTCACAGGTAGACAGTGTGATGAAGATTCGGTTTAGCCGAACGCCTTCATCAGTCAGGGCACAGAGTGAATAAATGAATAAAGAATTTATTGCAGATATGTAACACGTGGCTGAGGTGTTTCTGAGAGTATTCTGTATAAATTTCTCCATTCCTTTATAGAAATGGTGGTATTAAATTATAAAAGAATGCACGACAGATTCGCCAGGGTGTTGTTGGAATTGTGGGCCTTTATTAAAAAGAAAGTTGCATATGCCCTGGAATGTAGATCGAGGAATGATTTGATAAATGTATATAAGATCATGAGTAACATGCATAATGTGAACGCAAACAACAGGAATTCTGCAGATGCTGGAAATTCAAGCAACATACATCAAAGTTGCTGGTGAACGCAGCAGGCCAAGCAGCATCTATAGGAAGAGGCGCAGTCGACGTTTCAGGCCGAGACCCTTCGTCAGGACTAACTGAAGGAAGAGTGAGTAAGGGATTTGAAAGCTGGAGGGGGAGGGGGAGATGCAAAATGATAGGAGAAGACAGGAGGGGGAGGGATACAGCCGAGAGCTGGACAGGTGATAGGCAAAAGGGGATACGAGAGGATCATGGGACAGGAGGTCCGGGAAGAAAGACAAGGAGGGGGGAGGGGTGACCCAGAGGATGGACAAGAGGTATATTCAGAGGGACAGAGGGAGAAAAAGGAGAGTGAGAGAAAGAGTGTGTGCATAAAAATGAGTAACAGATGGGGTACGAGGGGGAGGTGGGGCCTTAGCGTAAGTTAGAGAAGTCGATGTTCATGCCATCAGGTTGGAGGCTACCCAGACGGAATATAAGGTGTTGTTCCTCCAACCTGAGTGTGGCTTCATCTTTACAGTAGAGGAGGCCGTGGATAGACATGTCAGAATGGGAATGGGATGTGCAATTAAAATGTGTGGCCACTGGGAGATCCTGCTTTCTCTGGCGGACAGAGCATAGATGTTCAGCAAAGCGGTCTCCCAGTCTGCGTCGGGTCTCACCAATATATAAAAGGCCACATCGGGAGCACCGGACGCAGTATATCACCCCAGTCGACTCACAGGTGAAGTGATGCCTCACCTGGAAGGACTGTTTGGCGCCCTGAATGGTGGTAAGGAAGGAAGTGTAAGGGCATTTGTAGCACTTGTTCCGCTTACACGGATAAGTGCCAGGAGGGAGATCAGTGGGGAGGGATGGGGGGGGGGGGCGAATGGACAAGGGAGTTGTGTAGGGAGCGATCCCTGCGGAATGCAGAGAGAGGGGGGGAGGGAAAGATGTGCTTAGTGGTGGGATCCCGTTGGAGGTGGCGGAAGTTACGGAGAATAATATGTTGGACCCAGAGGCTGGTGGGGTGGTAGGTGAGGACCAGGGGAACCCTATTCCTAGTGGGGTGGTGGGAGGATGGAGTGAGAGCAGATGTACGTGAAATGGGGGAGATGCGTTTAAGAGCAGAGTTGATAGTGGAGGAAGGGAAGCCCCTTTCTTTTAAAAAATGAAGACATCTCCCTCGTCCTAGAATGAAAAGCCTCATCCTGAGAGCAGATGCGGCGGAGACGGAGGAATTGCGAGAAGGGGATGGCGTTTTTGCAAGAGACAGGGTGAGAAGAGGCATAGTCCAGATAGCCGTAAGAGTCAGTAGGCTTATAGTAGACATCAGTGGATAAGCTGTCTCCAGAGACAGAGACAGAAAGATCTAGAAAGGGGAGGGAGGTGTCGGAAATGTACCAGGTAAACTTGAGGGCAGGGTGAGAGTTGGAGGCAAAGTTAATAAAGTCAACGAGTTCTGCATGCGTGCAGGAAGCAACGCCAATGCAGTCGTCGATGTAGCGAAGGAAAAGTGGGGGACAGATACCAGAATAGGCACGGAACATAGATTGTTCCACAAACCCAACAAAAAGGCAGGCATAGCTAGGACCCATACGGGTGCCCATAGCTACACCTTTAGTTTGGAGGAAATGGGAGGAGCAAAAGGAGAAATTATTAAGAGTAAGGTCTAATTCCGCTAGACGGAGCAGAGTGGTGGTAGAGGGGAACTGATTAGGTCTGGAATCCAAAATGAAGCGTAGAGCTTTGAGACCTTCCTGATGGGGGATGGAAGTATATAAGGACTGGACATCCATGGTGAAAATAAAGCGGTGGGGGCCAGGGAACTTAAAATCATCGAAAAGTTTAAGAGCGTGAGAAGTGTCACGAACATAGATCGGAAGGGATTGAACAAGGGGTGATAAAACCGTGTCGAGGTATGCAGAAACGAGTTCGATGGGGCAGGAGCAAGCTGAGACAATAGGTCGGCCAGGACAGGCAGGTTTGTGGATCTTGGGTAGGAGGTAGAAGGTAGCTTTGCTGAACATTTACGCTCTGTCCGCCAGAGAAAGCAGGATCTCCCAGTGCCCACACATTTTAATTCCACATCCCATTCCCATTCTGACATGTCTATCCACGGCCTCCTCTACTGTAAAGATGAAGCTACACTCAGGTTGGAGGAACAACACCTTATATTCCGTCTGGGTAGCCTCCAACCTGATGGCATGAACATCGACTTCTCTAACTTACGCTAAGGCCCCACCTCCCCCTCGTACCCCATCTGTTACTCATTTTTATGCACACATTCTTTCTCTCACTCTCCTTTTTCTCCCTCTGTCCCTCTGAATATACCTCTTGCCCATCCTCTGGGTCACCCCTCCCCCCTCCTTGTCTTTCTTCCCGGACCTCCTGTCCCATGATCCTCTCGTATCCCCTTTTGCCTATCACCTGTCCAGCTCTCGGCTGTATCCCTCCCCCTCCTGTCTTCTCCTATCATTTTGCATCTCCCCCTCCCCCTCCAGCTTTCAAATCCCTTACTCACTCTTCCTTCAGTTAGTCCTGACGAAGGCTCTCGGCCTGAAACGTCGACTGCGCCTCTTCCTATAGATGCTGCTTGGCCTGCTGCGTTCACCAGCAACTTTGATGTATGTTGCATTATGTGAACCTTCGTTGCTTCCCCAGGAAGGAGGTGATTAAAAACAAGAGAGAGTTTGTTTGACAACAGAGCTGAAAGATATTAATATTTTAAAAATTGAAAGATTTAACCGGATTGCCTTTGTGTATAACAATTAGAGATGGAATTTTTTGAATGCGTCCAGGAGAGCTTTCTGTGGCAGTACATAGATCGTCTCCCTGGACATTGGGCAGGAGGCGGGGTAAAGTGGAAGTGACGAACACTCTGGAACTCATCAGCAGAGAACACAGGATGTTTCAAATTAGTTCGGATTACGAATATGTTTGGTCTGGAAATAAAGGCCACTGTCATTAATTTCATTATCATAGACAGGATCTGGGGATAGAGAGACGTTACATTACCTTGAAAAAGTATTCCGCCTCCAATGCGTTGTTCATGTAAATGAGTATTACAACTAAGGATTTTGATCAATTTAATGCAGTATCTTTATTTATAAGTTATATGCTCTCTGTTTTCAAATCTCAGCATATAAATCCGGGAAAATTTTGAAGCATGAAAACCTGAAAAAAAAAACTGGAATGTTAGCAGTTTAAAAGTATTCACACCCCTTTGCTCAGTACCTAGTTGAGTCACCCTGTCACTGATATTAGAGCAGGTAATCATTTTGGATAAGTTTTTTCTTAGCTCTATACAACTTGATGAAGCAAGACTTGTCCATTCTTCTTTACCGAAGCTGTGCTGGATTAGATGGGGAGCGCCGGCGGACAAAACTCCTGAGGTCTTGCCAGAAATGTTTGATTGGTTTACCGTCAGATCTCTGACTGGACCATTGAAAGATATCAATTTTCCTCATTTGAAGCCACTCCATGGTGGATTTGGCCGTGCTCTTCGGGTTGTTCTGCTATAAGATAAACTTTCCGCCTAGCTTAAGCTTTCGAAGATTTTTATAAAGATCTCTCTGTATTTCTCAGCATTCATTTTCCCGTTAATCCTGACTAGATTTCCATTACTTGAATGTATTCCATAGCATGATGGTATCTCCACTATACCTTACAGTGGACATGGTATAACCTTGCTGATGTGCAGTATTAGATTCACACCACCAACAAACCTTAGATTGAGGCCACAAAGTTCCACTTTAGTCTCATCCGACCAACATACCTTATTACCCAGTTTTACTGTATCCTCGAAATGATGTTTTATGAAGTGTTTATGGACAAGGGTACAGTGTAAGTTTTTTTTTAAGCCAACTGTTCTACCTTGCCATTCTTCCTCAAAAACCCTATTTGTGAAAACACTTAGACGTTTTGGAACCAGGAAAATAATCTCCAGCTGCAGCCACTGACTTCTGCAAGTCACTCCGAGTGACTGTTACTGTCACAGTAGCCTCACTTACAAGAGCTATTCTCCTCCAGTGACTATGTTTAGAAGGGTGCCTGACCTCGGTAACTTGGCAGTGATTTCATGCTTCATATTTTCCCACTCTTCTTACATTCGGCTGTAGTAAATTCTGAGGTATTTTCAGTGCGCTTGGGATGATCTTGTACCTTTCCTCAAAAATTTGTGCTTCTCTGTGATTATTTCTCTGACTTGTCTTGAAAGCTTTTTATCTTCAATTTGGTTTGGTCAGTTGCATATCTACCGTACTCTTTGACCTTCCAAAGAAAGGTGTACTAATTATTCAGAATTCATTGAAAACAGGCGATCCTCCAGTTTTCAATATCAACAAATTAGGTGAGTTGTTAAGTTAAATCAGGATATTGCACCTAAGGAAAGTTTATTTTTTAAGAATTTTTTTTTTTTGAGTCTTGAATACTTTTTAAGAATCAAGATTTTGGTTTTAACTTTGTTTGAATATTTGACAGGTTATGTTTTTTTATCTTTTGATTTGACATGATGGACAGTGTTTTGTAGATTAGCTCAGAAATCCTACTTTAATGTAATTTAAACTTAGAAAATGAGACATTAAATGTGAAAATTGTTGTGAGGCTGAATACATTATTCAGGCACTGTACCTGCAGATAAACCTACATGAGTCACGTCAGCGTGAAGGACTGAGAGTTCAGCATCACCGTATGCCTGTATGTAGGATGGACAAGGACAGCACATCCAGGGAACTCTGAAGGTCAAGGTGTATTAAGTGATTAACTGGGAAAAAAAAATATGTTGCAGGGAAAGTACAGCGAAAATTGGAGAGGTCTTTCAATGGCATCAAGAGTGTACAGAAAAAAAAAGACATCAAAAGGGCAACCCAAGTCACAAATTATCAGTGGCAACTAAGATAAAGGACATTATTAATAATTACATTAATATAAGTACAGTATATTAATAAGAGTTTTATGTCGAATAAACTTCTCAACCTTCCAGCGGTTACAGGGGGTAAAGGTATCAATTAAAAGTGATGTATCGATGACAAAATCTGCCATCGTCTTTAGGCATGATGCCTGGACATATCTAATCTGATAGTACAGTATTTATACATTGGTGATCAGCTCTTCCTGTTTGGTTGGTCCTCGTCCTATCAGGTTTTAACTCTCCCACATTACAATCGACTTCCAGTTCTTAATTCGAGCGCGACGTTCGGCTTTGTTATTTGTTCCTTCTTCTAGTTTAATATCAATGGCATCCTTTAACAGTCGGTCCCAAAAAAAACATTTGCGCAGAACAGTCGTTTTGTGCCGTCGAACTCAATGCTATGGCCATTGCGATTACAATGTTCCACTACCGCTGATTCCTCTGGGTAACTCAAGCCGATGCGCCTCCTGTGCTCCTTGATGCAGGTTTCCACCATGCGACCCACCTGGTCAATATATGTTGTTCCATATTCATCGCGAATCCTGTAAACGCCAGCCGACATGAATCAGTCATGTTTGACTGTCATAAACTGCGACTTGTGCTTCCTTAATCGGAATTTTCTTCAGCAACCTTGAGATCCTTCCAGATTCCATGGAAATATAGGGGAGAACACGTCGTTACCGTCTTTCTTCCCTATATTTCCACAGAGTCTGGAAGGGTCGCCTGCATCAAATCTCTTCTTTTTCTCCTGTCTTCTAGAGAATAAAGCTCGAACACATTCAACTTTCCCTACAACTGACGTCCTGAATTCCTGGCATCATGCTTGTAAATTTTGTCTGCACTCTTTCAATCTTACTGATAACTTTCCCCCAGATATGTGACCTGTACAGGACACAATACCTTACATTAGGCGTCACAAATGTCTTACACAACTTCAACACAGCACCCCAACTTCCTTACTTTGATTTATGAAGGCTTCTGTATCAAAAGCTTTCTATAAAGCACTCTATACTTTGTGAAGGAATTATGGATCTGTTTTCCCAAATGCCTCCATCCCACAATTCTTCGCAGTGCCCCACCGCTCACTCAACAAGTTATCGGCATGTTTGCACTCCCAAACACTTCATAACTGTCTGCATTAAATTCAATCTCGTATGTTTACATCCGTACCCGATGACAGTGTAAGCTTTGATAACCTTTATTACTGTCCACTCTGTCCCCAGTCTTGGTGTCATCGGCAAATTGTTTGATCGTATTTAGCAGATTGTAATCCAGATCTTCGATATTTATTAAAAACAACAACAAAGCCAGTACCAAATTCTGCATCCTCCCATTCGTCACAAGCTTCCAGTCAGAGAGGCAGCATCTACTACCATTCTCTGGCTTAGTCAGCAAAATCAAACTGTAATGCATTTCACTACCACACCGTGAATGCCATACGACTGAACGTTCTTGAACAACAACCCATGCGGGCCCTTGTCAAAGGGCTTGCTAACGTCCATGTAGACAACATCAACTGCCTTATGTTCGTCACTTTTCTTGGGATATTTCTTGGAAGTGTCTTTGATAAGTTAGCTTCCACTCCTTCCGTGCACAGAGAATATAAGAAATTCACTACTCCCTTTATGTCCTCCAAATATTGAAGATATGGCCCCTAGTTTTATTTTAGAAGAAGGAACATTACTGTCTTTTTCTCGTCTATCCCTTTCACAATTCTGTATGTTTCTCTGAGGTTCCCTCTCATTCTTCTGAATTTCAGCATGCATAATCGCAGTCAATTCAACCTCTGCTCATTGACAAACTCGCCATCAATATGGTCATCCTGCTCTGCAACACCAAGGAAACCAATAGTTTTCCTAAAGAAAGGAAACCAGAACAGCAAGCAATACACAAAGTTCAAAGTAAATTTATTATCAAAGTACAATGAATATATGTCACCATTACCACATTGACATTCATTTTCTTGCCAATATACACAGCAGAACAAAGAAATACCACATAATTAAAGCAAAACATACAACGACTGAGAAACAATCAAGGAGCAAACGACAATCTCTGTAAATACAAATAAACAAACAAATAAATAATACTGAAGACACGCAGATTCGACCAGCCATGACCTCACTAGAACCAAAATAATCAACTGGAGGATCGTCTGTGAGAGGAAAGAAACAGAAGTCGATTCGGGAGAGCCCCGTACTAGGATAATGTTATTGCGAATTATTGATATTAACTAATTTCTCGCTGATAATATTAACTATATCGGAAAAGAACGGTGAGTCTAGTGGTTGGTATGGGAGTTACTGGCTGAAAATAAATAGGGGAGGGAGAAGCTGAGGAGCTGAGACTGTCTCTGAGTCTGGCTGGTTAAGAAGCAAGCAATAGCGCTGTGTAACTCGATTGCTGTCCACTATCCACAAAATTATGCTGTTCAAAGTTCAAAGTACATTTATAATCAATGTATATATATCATACATAATCTGGAAATTTGTCTCCATACGGGCAGCTAGAAAACGGATAATCCCAATGGAACGCATTTTTAAAAAGACCATCAAATATCCAGAGTGCAGGAAAATAAAAACAAATCGTGCAAACAACAGAAACGATCAGACACCTGAAGTTCACGAGAGTGAGAGAGTGGGTCGAGGGCTGTGAAGCCAGTCATCACTGCAGCCGAGCAGCCCGTTAGTTGCAGGCCAGAGCCTCGGTTAAGTGGAGAGACGAGTAAACCTCGCTGAGCAGCCAGCTGAACCGGCCCGTCCCTTGCCTCCGGCCCCGACTCCCTGACCTGGCATTTAAATCGATCAAACCTCAGGTGTTTTCTCTCTCGCAGGCCTGAGCCCGGGCCCAGCCAACTCTACTCTGCATTGCGTCCGCTTTCCTCACCTCG
Organism: Mobula hypostoma; assembly: GCF_963921235.1. Taxonomy (NCBI): domain Eukaryota; kingdom Metazoa; phylum Chordata; class Chondrichthyes; order Myliobatiformes; family Myliobatidae; genus Mobula; species Mobula hypostoma. Next base: position 432,146 of record NW_026948158.1, on the reverse strand, counting down.
GTTCTGTCACATCGAATCAGCTCTCAGTCTGCTCCAGCAGTGGCCAAACATTAGCCCATTCCCCACACTCCGGCCCGGGTCCCGTTGCCTCGATTCGTTCCGTAAACGTCACGTACAACCGTCCTGAATCTTTAATTCTTCAGTTCACACCGCAAAAATGCCAGGTTGTACAGGCGGTTGAAAAGCTCAGCTCCGACAGGAAAGCAATAGGCTATTGATTGCAGTGATCGTTTTCTTGAAAATGTCTGATTCATAAAGTAGTTCGTGGTTTTGTTTGATACCGATAAGTCATCGCTGTGCTTCACCAGCGCCATCTCAAACCGGAGTGTCCTCTCCCTGGTGCCAGGGTCAGGGACGTCTCAGAGCAGCTGGAGAACAGCGGGCCAGCGTTAATTCAGCCATATGTGGTGGTTTGCGTAGGAACCAATGGACGGGTAGAAAAGGGGTGATGTCCCACACGGTGAATATAGAGAGTTAGGGAAGAAGGTGAAGAGCAGGACCTGAAGGGTTGTAATCTCCGGGTTATTCCCAGTACCGTGTATAGTTGGGGTAGGAACTGAAAGTTAGAGCAGATGAATGTGTGACCGAGGAGCTGGTGCAGGGGCAGGTTTCAGGATTCTGCATCATAGATTCATGGAATCATAGAAACGTACAGCACAGAAACAGGCCATTCGGTCCATCTAGTCTATGCCAAATCATTTAAACTACCCACTCCCATCGATCTGCCCTGGTATCCCTCCATACCCCTACCATGCACGCATCTATTCGGACTTCTCTTAAATGTTGAAATCAAACTTGTATGCACCACTTGTGCTGGCAGCTTGTTCAGACATTCTAATAACCATCTGAGTGATGAATTTTCCTTTCCAGCTCTCCTTAAACGTTCACCTTTCACCCTCAACTCATGACCTCTGGTTGTAGTCCCTCCAAACCCGCATGGAAAATGCAAACACGAGAAAATTTGCAGATACTGGCAATTCAAGCAACACACACAAAATGCTGGTGGAACGCAGCAGGCTCGGCAGCGTCTATAGAAAAAAGTACATTCAACGTTTTGAGCCGAGCCCCTTCGTCAGAACTAACTTAAAGAAGAAATAGTAACAGATTTGAAACTGGGACTGGGAGGGGGAGATCCGAAATGATAGGAGAAGACAGGAGGGGGAGGGTGAAGCTAAGAGCTGAAAAGTGGATTGGCAAAAGGGATACAGAGTTGGAGAAGAGGGAGGATCATGGCACAGAAGGCCTAAGGAGAAAGAAAGGGGCAGGGGAGCCCAGAGGAAGATGGGCAGCAGGCAAGGAGTGATTGTGAGAGGGACAGAAAGAGAAGAAAAAAAGGGGGAGAATAAAAATAAACAAGGGATGGGGTAAGAAGGGGAGGAGTGGCACGAAGTCATGAGGTTGTTTTGGCAGTCAAGGTGAAGGATAATCCAAAGAGCTTGTACAGGTATATTAAGAGCAAAGGGATAGCAAGGGAGAAAATTGATCCTCTTGAAAATCAGAGTGGTCGGCTATGTATGGAGCCAAAAGAAATGGGGGAAATAGTAAAAACGTTTTTTGTGTGTGTGTGTGTGTGTGTGTGTGTGTGTGTGTTTACTAAAAAAACTGGCATGGAGTGAATAGAAATAAGGCAAACAAGTAGTGAGGTCATGGAAACTATACAAATTGAAGAGGAGGAAGTGCTTGCTATCTTGAGACAAATCAGAGTAGATAAATCCCCAGGACCTGACAGGGTATTTCTTCGGACCCTGAGGGAGATAGTATTGAAATTGCAGGAGCCCTTGGCAGATATATTTTAAATGTCGGTATCCACGGTTGTAGTGCCGGAGGATTGAAGGATAGTTCATGTAGTTCTCTTGTTTAAAAAGGGCTCAACAAGTAATCCGGGAAATTATAGGCCAGTAAGTTTGATATCGCTAGCAAAATTATTGGAAGGTGAACTAAGATATAGGATCTACAAGTATTTGAATAGACAGGGACTTATTAGGAGAGTCAACATGGCTTTGTGAGTCGTAGGTCATGTTTAACAAATCTATTAGATTTTTTCGAGAAGTTTGCCAGGAACTGGATCTAGGGAAGGCAGCGGATGTTGTCTATATGGACGTCAGTAAGGCCTTTGTCAAGGTCCCGCATGGGACGTTAGTTAGGAAGTTTCAGTCGCTAGATATACAATGGTGATGTAGTAAATTGGATTAGACATTGGCTCAATGGGGGAAGCCAGAGAGTGGTAGCGGAGGATTGCTTCTCTGAGTGGAGCCCTGTGACTAGTGGTGTACCACAGAGATCAGTGCTGGGTCCATTGTTATTTGTCATCTATATCAATGATCTGGATGATAATGTGGTAAATTGGATCAGCAAATTTGCTAATGATACAAAGATTGGAGGAATAGTGGACAGTGAGGAAGGTTTTCAAAGTTTGCAGAGGGATTTGGGCCAACTGGAAAAATGGGCTGAAAAATGGCGGATGGAGTTTAACACTAACAAGAGGAGGTATTGCACTTTGGAAAGACAAACCAAGGTAGAACATACAAAGTAAATGATATTATAGGGCACTGAGGAGTGCAGTAGAACAGAGGGATCTGGGAATACAAATACAAAATTCCCTAAAAATGGCGTCACAGGTCGATAGGGTCGTAAAGAGTACTTTTGGTACTTTGGCCTTTATAAATCAAAGTGTTGAGTATAGGAGTTGGAATATCATGGTGAGGTTGTATAAGACATTGGTGAGGCCGAATTTGGAGTATTGGGTGCAGTTTTGGTCACCTAATTGATAGGATATTAATAACTTTGAAAGAGTGCAGAAAAGGTTTACAAGGATGTTGCCGGGACTTGAGAACTGAGTTACAGAGAAAGGTTGAATAGGTTAGGACTTTATTCCTAGGAGCGTAGAAGAATGAGGGGAGATTTGATAGAGGTATATAAAATTATCATGGGTATAGATAGAGTGAATACAGGCAGGCTTTTTCCACTGAGGCTAAGGGAGAAAAAAAAACAGAGCACATCGTTTAAGGGTGAAGGGGGAAAAATTTAGAGGGAACTTTGGGGATTGGGGGGAGTGGGTTCTTCGCACAGAGAGTTGTGTGACTGTGGAATTAGCTGCCAGACGAAGTGGTAAATTTAAGAAAAACTTGGACAGGTACATGGATGAGAGGTGTATGGGGGATATGGTCCAGATGCAGGTCAGTAGGACTAGGCAGAAAAATGGTTTGGCACAGCCAAGAAGGGCCAAAAGGCCTGTTTCTGTGCTGTAATGTTTCTGTGGTTTCGAACGGAAGTTAGAGAAATCAATGTTCATGCCATCAGGCTACCGAGACGGAATATAAGGTGTTGTTCCCCCTTCCTGAGTGCGGTCTCACCTTGACAGTAGAGGAGGCCGTGGATAGACATATCAGAATGGAAATGGGACGTCGAAATAAAATACGTAGCCACTGGGAGATCTTGCTTTCTCTGGCGGACAGAGCGTAGGTGTTCAGAGAAACGGTCTCCCAGTCTGCGGCGGGTCTCAACAATATATAGCAGGCCACACCAGGAGCACCGGACGCGGTATATGACCCCAGTCGACTGACAGGTGAAGTGTCGTCTCACCTGGAAGGACTGTCGGAGGCCCTGAACGGTGGTGATGGAGGAAGTGTAAGGGCAGGTGTAGCACTTGTTCCGCTTACAATGATAAGTGCTGGGAGGGAGATTGGTGAGAAGAGAATGGGGGGGGGGGGACGAATGGAGAAAGGAGTCGCGTAGGAAGCAACCCCTGCAGAAAGCAGAAAGACGGGGAGGAAAAATGTGCTTGGTAGTGGGATTCCGTTGGAGGTGGTGAAAGTTACGGAGAATTTTGTGTTGGAGCCGAAGGCTGGTGGGGCGGTAGGTGAGTACAAGGGTAACCCTATCCCTCGTGGGTTGTCGGGAGGATGGGATGAGAGCAAATGTGTGTGAAATGGGAGAGATGCGTTTGTGAGCAGAGTTGATGGTGGAGGAAGGGAAGCCCCTTTGTTTAAAAAAGGAACACATTTCCTTCGCCCTGGAGTGAAAAGCCTCATCCTCAGAGCAGATGCGGCGGAGACGGAAAAAATGCGAGAAGGGGATGGCAATTTTGCAAGAGACAGGTTGGGAAGGGGAATTGTCCAGGTAGCTGTGAGAGCCTGTAGGCTAATATTAGACATCAGTACATAAGCTGTTTCCAGAGACAGAGATAGAAAGATCAAGAAAGGAGAGTGAGGTGTCGGAAATGGACCAGGTAAATTTGAGGGCAGGGTGAAAGTTGGAGGCAAAGTTGATGAAGTCAAAGAGCTCAGCATGGAAAATGCCTGCTTGCATTTACTGGATCTCCGTGACTTCATGTGGTGCAAGGGTGAGCTGTACAAAACAGATGGCTTCACTGAAATGGGGTGGTGGTCGGTATCATGAGGTTCATTGCCGCTTTCTCCATCGCACTTTTTCTGGCAAACGATTATCGCAATTGGCAAACAAGAGAAAATCTGCAGACGCTGGAAATTCGAGCAACAAACACAAAATGCTGGAGGAACTCTGCAGGCCAGGCAACATCTATGGAAAAAAAAAGTTCTTCTTCCGTAAATGCGGTCTGGCCTGCTGATTTCTTCCAGCAATTTGTGTGGGTTGATTATCACAAGTAATAGCCTGTAACTTCCCTTTGGAATTGAAGACAATTCGTTGTGGCAGAACCGTGGCAAGGTGGCGGATCCTTCGCTGACAGCGAGGAGATCACAAGCTTCCATCGCTGTCAGCGCCGTGCCGAAGGCCAAACGGAGGTGACGAGGTTCGGGAAAGTTTGATTCTGTTTTTAACTGTTGTAACAATGTTAGAGCTGTGAAGGGAGCATTGGGCTAAACTGCCCAGAGAAATCACACTTGCCAATGGAACTGCTTTGAACGATGGCATTAAATTTCTTGCAATGGACTGTATGAATTCTCAGCTCTGAAGCTGCTTCATGAGAATGAGGGTGAAGTCTGTTATTGCAACTACGGGGTGATGGAATCAGATTTAGGTAACAATACCTGTGTCACCAGTGATATCACAACTTCTTTAAATGGCACTTACAGAATCGGCTGGCAAGCCGACTGTATTTATTGTCCCAGGGTATCCCCTTTCTATTTAAATGGTGTCTCTGGTCTGAACAAACGCTGTCAAGGGGTTATTACAATTTGGCGAAGCTAGTACCAAATACATACCAGCTGGCAGCGTTGAAGGCTGAAGGAGACTGAGCAGCGTTACTGGATTGTAGTGTTCCTGTTCTGGGGACTCACCAGACTGGCTGGTGAGAGCATCGGTATGGCCCCAGTGTTGCGGTAATTGGCTAACGACACAGCCACAGTGCGGATATAAGTCTGAACACCAATGACATTTCTCACAAAATGGAAGCAAGCTGCAAAGTTGCCTCTCAAAATCGAACAGCATTAAACGTTCTGTTGGCTGAGAGTGAAGATAGCTGTGCCATCATTGGTCTGGAATAATGGACAAACATCCTTGATATATCTGGGTTCATCACAAACTTCAGCCGTGTGGATCCCGTTAGAAGCTGTTAAGGGTAATAAGTTTGGTCCGAAGTTACATACGACTCTATTATCGCCTTTGGGACCTATAATTGACTTCAATCCCTGCTAGGAAGTTTGTGCAACTCCAGTTGCTGATATTAAACCTTGTTTTAATTTCTTGTCTGAGAGCGCCCTGCGGAGTAATGCCCAAAGAACGGCTGCCTACATTGTTGTTCAGCAACCCTCCTCTTCAGGATAGTCGATGACAGGATCACTGAGGAGACCTGAATTCTCTGGGCAATTCAACTGCACCCACAATCCATGTTGTCCTTTACAGAACGAAAGGGAAGTGGGAGGAGCTACAGCAAGTCAAGTTAACGTAGCGCCTTGGCAGGGAAAGTTCACAGATAACGTGCAGTCAACCTCGGCAAGAAAGGTCTTGGTAAAGTCTGATTTCCCTTTGCACAGCAGGGAACTGGAGTCATTTTGCGTCCGAAAACAAGATGAGGATTCAACTGAAGAGTTCTAGGTTGACAGTCAATGTGGGTTAGTTGCTTTGCTAAACTGGTGGGCAATGCGGGAGCTGACAACTAAAGCCATGGTTTAGTGTGCTCGGAGTGATGGACTCAGTCGCTGAGTGTAACAACGAACGCTGCGAAATACAGATTCCCCCAGGGAGATTCGAAGAAACAGTCTGAAAACGTCTCTTTCTTCTTGCAAGATTTTACCATTCCGAGCTCACAGCAGCAAGAGATTCCACCTTCCCAATGACCGCTGAACCGATCACTTCAATGCCAAATTATTTTTTCCACTTATTCTAGTGGAATCAGTATCTCCCCGTCGGAGAATTGAACCCCGGTCTCCCGCGTGACAGGTGGGGATACTAACCACTATACTAACGAGGAATTGCTGTTGATATATCACTTCAAGCACATATAAGAGCACAAGACGGTGAATAGAAGTACCTTGTTTATTGCGTGTCCTTCCCACAGAGGTGTCTCAGTTTCCTCCAGCGATTTAGTCACCGTTGTGTTCAAGAATTAGCGATAGGTTGTACTCTCATTCGAACTCAACTCCGTCTTGTTGAAAAGTAATGCGACAGGGCGGAAACGATGTGTAGCTCTTCGATTTTGAAGGGATCATTCTCACTTCAGTCCGATTCCGTGCCAATTACTGGGAGTTTTGTATCTCCGGACTGTAGGAAGATCGCGCCCTCAACTGGACATAACTGGAACTGCAGCACAGTCAGGAATCAGAGTGACCAGACTCAGGAAGCAGCTCGAGCCACAGTCATGCACCCCTGGAGACGATTCAGGACCCAAGCCTCCTGCAGAATGATGGAACAATGGTGATATATAGGTGAACATAGCGCTCTTACAGACAGTTGACGCAGGTGTGATTTCCGAAGATCGCAGTTTGCAGGGTTTTCATTTTTCATCGAAACTATCAGAAATGAACTATTCATAGAACCCGATCTGCGCAGACTTCTTTCGGCCGAGTGGTCTAACCCTGCTAACTCGCGTACGAATTCCCGAAACTGTTTATATTCATGGTTGAGGATAACATTATTATTCACCCTGGGCTGGCCAGTCGATCAAAGACCGATTTCCTATCTTTCAGATTTTCTCGATGAACCAACCAGTGCAGCTTCCTGCTCTCAGTCTAACCCAGACTCCCACAACAAACTAGAACACATCAAAACATGCCGGATGATGTGTTCACCCCGAAGGTGTCATTCTACTCACCACTCACTCTGTCTATTTATACCCTGTGGGATCCCTCTCCAGACCCTCTGTCCGTTACACGATTAAATTACACCCTTTATTGTGACTAACAAATGTAAGATAGAATCACAGTCTCATGCCACCCTGAAACAAGCCTTTCGGCCCGCCACGTCCATGTTGACAATCAAGAGCCAATCTCACCAGAAAAAAAACTCACTTACGAACTATTGCCTTCAGTGCTTTGATGGTTGAGGTGCTCGCCCAAACAATTCTCTAATGTTGTGACTGTACCTGCCTGTTCTTATCTCTGTGCTCCAACCCATTTGCAGACCCTCGTTCCAGACATGTCAGCAATGAATGTGTTTTGCATTATCGAATCAACACGATTTCAGTAGCCCTGCTGTCACACATTCTGTTTATCTTCCATTGTGTCTCTTCTGCGTTCTCTCTCTTTGTCTCTGGGCTGTTATCCGGGACAAACATCAATGGGTCGAACAACAGAGAGCCGAAATGAGCCAAAGGACACTATTTCCTCCTGTCGGTATTTTGCAGCTTACGATGCTTTTACTCACACCTGGGTGGTTTAATTTAATCAATCCCGAGGTCTCGTTAACTTCTCAGCCCGTTGATGTAATTGATAAATAACACAATGAAATAGATCGCGGCTGATCCCGCTGTTGTGCTTTACTGCCTCGTGGGTGTGAAAACCGGGGACCGAGTCTTCGGGCCTACTCCGGCTGCTCCGGGAGCGGATCTGTTATCCAGTCTGGTTCGGGATGCTGTTAGCTTGCTTCTCTTGTTTGCACGATGTGTTTTTTCTTTCTCTCTCTTTCTCTGCGCTTTGGCTTTTGGTCTTTTTAAAAATTGGATTATTCGAGTTTCTTGCCTTGTGGCTGCTTATGAGCAGACAATTCTCAAGGTGTATAATTTATACTTATTTGATAATAAATGTGCTTTGAATCTTTGAATTCTCTCCCGTTAATAGATTTCGCCCCTATTGCCTCTGAAGAAGGGAAATCCAAACAACCCCGTTCTCCTGCCTGCAGGTAGAGGCCCGTGCTTAAGGAAGGATACCTTTAGTGAACGAGGGGACGCGGCAAAATGTCACTAGACTTGTCCGCTGAGGAGACCTGAAGCATTGTGGGCCGATACTCTCTGGAATAATCTCATTTCTTCACACACTCACGGAGCCCCACGATTAGGAACGCTGAAGATGTCCGGCTCAATAGGAAAGCAGTTCAGTCCATGTTGGTGGCAGATGATTAGTCGAATGTTAAGAATGACCAGAGTCACTCAGCCGACAGAATTTCCAATGAACACACTGAATTCATAAGAACCTACACGAGGAAAGATGGGGATTGATTACAGATGGTTACTATGGATTAGTTTGCAGAAGCTCTGGACTGCAAACAATCCCTCTTCTCCCCACAGTACATCGGCTGCTCTGTCAATGTGTTCCACATCCCCACTTCACTGTTTGACTATACATCTTCCTGTTTCACACCGATTCTAAAACTATATAAAAAGAAAGATATCAAAATATTATGGAGGGTGTAAAGTTCAGTGAAATGGGAGGTAACGTTAATCAACATATTAGTTTAAAATAGAAGGAAGCCTTTTATCGAAATGGTAAGGTTTTGTCGCCCTCTGACAGTCAACGTGATTCAGCTGAGCGAGGACGTCAATTCCAAAATGCTTGCTGGCAACCATACAGCATGTTCCAAAACTTTGGTTAAGCAAGCAAGGTTTATAGCGAGGAGACCCGAATCCATCAGTAGAGAAATTGTTTTTCAATTATGTAGAGATACAACATCTGGAACACCATTCAGAGTACAGGCATTTAAAGGGGTGGTGTTAATCGCGGGAAATGAGTAAAGTTTTATCTTTAATTAAATTAATACCTGTGGTGTGCAACTTGAGTTCTGAACCGAGTTCGAGATACAAGGATTGTATCCTCTGGAATATAGAGCAGTAAGAACTTGTTACAGAATAGATGTAAAATACTGAGAGGTCTTAACAAACAGAATGTGATGAGACTGGATCCTCCTGGATGAGAATATAGATTACAGTCACAACAGCCCGTTCATACGAAATGCTGGAACAGTGATCCGGTGATTCCAATCAGAGATGACCATTCAAATGAAACAACTGGAAGACCTGTGTCGCCCACTCCCCTTCCTATCTTCTATGTCCGGAGATAAGGCGTTCCGTTCGGTGCAGTCCTCTGCCACAATCCCGTCCCAGAGAATAAAGCTGCTGGGCTCCATCAATCTTTCCACCTCGTCGCTAATAGTGTGAAACAGCATCCGTGTCTCACCCAATAGATTCCTCTCCCGAAAGTTCAAAGTTGCAAGATTAAACTAAATTTATTCCCGAACTATATACACGTCACCATAGGAGCGTCCACAGTAAATAGAACGAAACACAAGCCAATCAATGAAAGACCACACTCAGCAAAGACAGCAAACGACAAAGGTGATAAAAACCTAAACAACACAAATACAAGAAAAAACTAAGAAAATATTAAAAATAAATAATCAATAAATATCGAAAATATGAATTGATGAGTCTTGAAAGTGAGACTCTGGATTGTGGGTACAGTTCAGCGTTGGGTAAATGAAGTGGTCCATTCTTCTTCAATAGCCTGATGATTGAGGGGTAATGGACCTATTGATGGGTTACCTCCTTCCTGATGGCAGCAGCGAGAAGAGAGTATGACCTGGATGGTCGGGATCCTGCATTCCGTGTAGATGAGCTCAGTGGCGGGGAGGGCTTTTCCTGTGCTGGCCTGGGCTCTATCCATTACTTTTTGTGGGCTTTTCAGTACAAGGGCATTGTTGGTCCCATGGCAGATCCTCATGCCACCAGTGAATATGCTCTCCATCGCACACCTATGGAAATCTATCAACATTTTAGATTACGCGTAGAGGCGCTGCCGAACCTTTTTTGTAATGAAACGTATGTGCCGGGCCAAGGATTGATAATCTGAAATGATAACACTGAGGAATTTAAAGTTACTCCCTCATCCTTCCCTCGCTGATTCTCCCTCGTCCCTCAACATCCACACTGTGCCCTCACTCGGCTTTTCACATAGATTCCCTTCTCACTTCTTTCATTTCTTGTGCTGAGTTTGCAACTCACTCCCATAACTCCACTGCAGTGACAGCTTAACTACCTCGAAATGTTTCCACTGCTTCTTCCGCTGGTGTCTTCACAGGAGCGCCGTCTCTCCAATGGCATAACACGCTGCCAGAAAGTTATGACCATCGCGTATTTATTCATGTCAACATACAACTAATATTAACCTAATTCCTTTGAGATATTTCCAGGCCTGTTTGTTCAATATCTCAACTGTGTTATCACATTTATTCCTTCAGTTTGCTAGTCACTGCGCTTTCTGTATTTAACTTAGTTTGTTTCTGTGTGTGTGTGGGGGGGGGGAGTGCGTGTGCGTATGCGTGTGTTTGTGCGTGTGTATTTGTTTGTTTTCGTGCCTGTGCGTGTGTGTATCTGTTTGTTTACACGCGTGTCTGTATGTGTGTGTGTGTGTGTGTGTGTGTGTGTGTGTGTGTGTGTGTGTGTGTATTTCTTTTCACTGGCGGATATAATATCAATTTAATGTCTGGAAACTCATTCCCAGACCAGAGAAACAACTCATATCAAGAGTCTGCTACTGGGAAGGAAAGGGTCAATTTCTTTCATGATAAAGGTCTTTAAATTACATTTTCTGTGGTACGTTTTGGTATCTGTTAATAGCTTTTTGTTGAATTAATCACACGTAATTTTATTTTTACAATATAAGAACATTTCTCCGAATATCTACTTTACAAAAGATTTGGGAAGATGATTCACGGGTTTAGCAAGACACGGATCGACACACCCAAAATGCTGGAGGAACTCAGCAAGTCAGGCAGTTTTTTCCTTGGAGCGACGGAGGAAGTTATGGAAAAGAGTACAGTCGACGTTTTGGGCCGAGACCCTTCAGGAGGACTGGAGAAATCAAATGAGGAGTAGAATTGAAAAGTGGGAGAAGAGAGGGAGAAGCCCGGTGATAGGGGATAATCAGCTGCCAGCGTGTCTTTACACCGTCCCACGTGGGAGAGTTAAAACCCAACCCTTACTGTATCAGTTACGAAGCCACGCTGGAGAAATGGAAAAACTGCCCCTCGTTACAGGGAGGGGCGAACCATCAGCGATAGTCCCCACCGCTCCATCTGTCACTCACTGGTCCGGCCGTGATGGTCTGAATGTGATACGAACAGTTAATCCCGGTGGAGGAATTGCTGCATTTGAGGTAAGTGCTTGCAATACATTAATGTCGCGAGTTCCGTTTCACAAGCTGAACTGCTGGTTCAGCACTGAAGGTACTCGGACAGTCTTCCAATCATCAGGACAGGATTAGGAAGTTAATGGCACCTCGGATTGAGTCCCCGTTGTGGGTGAAAACGTCGCTGTTTATGTTTTTTAAAAGCCTCACAACTGGGATGAATTGTCTGTCTGAACAATTAAACAATGCAGAACAGAGTTACTGGTGAAATATCGGGAACGAGGTGCAAGACGGTCAGAGCATAAACGGCACAGAGATGATAACTGAGTGGGCCAGAAAGTAGGGAAGAAAGAAAGAAAAGTGGAGAAAAAGAGAAAGAGAAGAAACAGGGAATGAACGAAAGAAAGTGGGTATGAATACGGGGAAAAGAGGGAATGGACCCAGACATATACAGATACAGACCCAGACTCAGACAGTGATGTTGTGGGGATGGAACTGGACTCTCTGACGGTGGTGTCTGAAAAGAGGATGCTGTCCAAGTTGCATGCCATCTTGGACAATGTCTCCCATCCACTACATAATGTACTGGGTGGGCACAGGAGTACATTCAGCCAGAGACTCATTCCACCGAGATGCAACACAGAGCGTCATAGGAAGTCATTCCTGTCTGTGGCCAGCAAACTTTACAACTCCTCCCTTGGAGGGTCTGACACCCTGAGCCAATAGGCTGGTCCTGGACATTTCCTGGCATAATTTACATATTATTATTTAAATATTTATGGTTTTATATTGCTATATTTATTCTTGGTTGATGCAACTGTAACGAAACCCAATTTCTCTCGGGTTCAAGAAAGTGTGACTGTGACTGTGACTGTGACTGTGACTGTGACTGTGACTGTGACTGTGACTATGGCTATGACTGTGACTGTGACTGTGACTGTGACTGTGACTATGACTGTGACTGTGACTGTGACTGTGACTGTGACTGTGACTATGACTATGACTATGACTATGACTGTGACTGTGACTGTGACTGTGACTGTGACTATGACTATGACTGTGACTGTGACTGTGACTGTGACTAAGACATAAACAGACACAGAGATAAACACATACACAACACACACAAAGCATCCACAACACTCACATACAACAATTCTTTATATTCTCGGCAGCAGAGTGGCGCAGCGGAAGCGTGCTGGGCCCATAACCCAGAGGTCGATGGATCGAAACCATCCTCTGCTATATTTTCTGTTGGCGGCAGCGCTTATGCATCCTCGTGTTTTAAAATACAAGTGTGTCATATTATGCATCTGTAAAATGAAACCGCATTTCAATTAAAATTCGTCATTTATTCGTACTTCATTTAATTCTCGTCTCTGTGGCGCAATCGGTGAGCGCGTTCGGCTGTTAACCGAAAGGTTGGTGGTTCGAGCCCACCCAGGGACGCTGGTGATCATCAGCAGTTTTTTTTAAAATCTCTGTCTCATAGAAGAGAAAATGTGCAGCAGCAGTAACGGAATGAAGTATACGGTCGATGTTTCAGGCCGAAACCCTTCACAGGTTCATGAAGCAGCCTGGCCTGCTGAGTTCCTCCAGCATTCTGTGAGTGTCGCTTGGATTTCCAGCATCTGCACATTTTCTCGTTTGTGATTCGACTTCTGCACTGTGAAGTCTCTTCCATGGAATTGAACTGAATTAACTATTAATTATGTCCTTCACATACATGAGGAGAAAAAAAATCTTTACGTTACGTCTCCGTCTAACTATGCAATGTACAATTTATAGTAATATGTAATAAATAGTATGTACAACAGGACAGTCAATATAACATAGAAATACGATTGTATCAGCGTGAATTAATCAGTCTGTTGGCCTGGTGGAAGAAGCTGTCCCGGAGCTGTTGGTCCCGGCTTTTATGCTGCGGTACTGACTCCCGGATGGTAGCAGCTGGAACAGTTTGAGATTGGAGTGACTCGGGTCCCCAACAAACCTGCGGGTCCGTTTTACACACGCTAGTGATCCGGCAGTTTTTTTTTTCTCTCTCATACAAGAGAAAATGTGCAGCAGCATCTACGGAATAAAGTACACAGTCGCCGTTTCAGGCCGAAACCCTTAGAAACATAGAAACATACAAAACCTACAGCACAATACAGGCTCTTCGACCCACAGTGCTGTGCCGAACATGCACGTACTTTAGAAATTACCTAGGGTTACCTATAGCCCTCTATTTTTCTAAACTCCATGTACCTATCCAGGCGTCTTTTAAAAGACCCTGTCGTATCCGCCTCCACCACCGTCGCTGGCGGTCCATTCCATGCACTCGGCACTCTCTGGGTAAAGAACTTACCCCTGACATTTCCTCTGTACCTACTTCCAAGCACCTTAAAACTGTGCCCTCTCGTGCTGGCCATTTCAGCCCGGGGGGGGGGGGCGGGGGAACACCTTTGACTATCCACACGATCAATGCATCTCATCTTCTACACCTCTATCAGGTCAGCTCTCTTCCTCCGTCGCTCCAAGGAGAAATGGCAGAGTTCACTCAACCTATTATCATAAGGCATGCTCCCCAATCAAGGCAGCAACCTTGTAAATCTCCTCTGCACCCTTTCTATGGTTTCCAAACCCTTCCTGTAGTGAGGTAACAAGATCTGAGCACAGAACTCCAGGTGGAATTTGACCAGGGTCATACATAGCTGCAACATTACCTCTCGGCTCTTAAGTTCAATCTCAAGGTTGATCAAGGCCAATGCACCATATGCCTGCTTAACCAGAGAGTCAACTTGCTTTGAGTGTCCTATTGACTCGGACCCGAAGATCCCCCGATCCTCCACACTGCCAAGAGTCTTACAATTAATACTATATTCTGTCATCAAATTTGACCTACCAAAATGAACCACTTCACACTTATCTAGGTTGAACTCCATCTGCCACTTCTCAGCCCAGATTTGGATCCTAACAATGTCCCGCTGTAACCTCTGACAGCCCTGCACATTATCCACAGTACCCTGAAAATTTGTGGCATCATCAAATTTACTAGCTCATCCCTCCACTTCCTCATCCTGGTCATTTATAAAGATCACGAAGAGTAGGGGTCACACAACAGATCCCTGAGGTACACCACTGGTCACCGGCCTCCATGCCGGATATGACCAGTCTACAACCTCTGTGCCTTCTGTGGGCAGGCCAGCTCTGGATCCACAAAGCATTGTCCCCTAGGATCTCATGCTTCCTTTCTTTCTCAATAAGCCTTGCATGGGGTACCTTATCAAGTGCCTTGCTGAAATCAATACACACTACATCTACTTCTCTACGCTCAACAATGTGTTTAGTCACATTCTTCAGGATCATGATGCAGCCTGGCCTGCTGAGATTCCCCAGCATTTTGTGTGTGTTGCGAGGATTCCCAGCCTCTGCTACAAATGGTTCCCTGCTTCACGTATCAGGAAATGGGAAACAAATCCTGATTATAAATATCCGTTGAAAAAACATGCAGTTATACGTTAATGGGATCCCTTCTTTTGGCCAGTCCTTGAACTCAGTAAGTGACTGAATCACTAAAGAATTCTGAGACCCCTCCAGTCACACAGTGAGGAGGGGTTGGGTAAAATGCGCCACCCCTACACTCAGCAAACAGACATCAGAGTGACTCTATGAGTTCTCCTACACCCTGACATCCGTGTGACAGATTCCACACCCCTGTTTATTCCTCGTTAGTTTCCGCGTCTGTCACGCGGGAGAGAGGGGTTCGATTCGCCGACGGGGAGACCGTTTTCCTGCTTCAAATGAAGACGGGATTAGAATATGGGAGAGTCTAGTGTGCAAATAGCCCGCGACTGGAGAGTTTCCCGAGAACAAGGGACGGTCTGTTCAGCATTTTTTTTTCAGTGTTCCCTCATCGTGTCTGTACCTCAATGTCGTTCGGCGTCACGCTCGGTGACCGAATCCTTCACTCCGAAACATTAAACCGGGGCTGCTGCTCCGAGATGTGAACCCCCGCACTTTCCCACCACTCATGGCGACTCTCTCAGATTCCCTGGGTGACTGTGTGGAGAAGACAGGCAAAGGTACAGCTGAAACACTTTGGAGAGAAGCAAACCATGTGGCCGTGTTTACCGCCGGGTTTAAAGCCACCCTGCCCCTCCCGCAGCCCCGGACCCCTCCGACCAGACGCTCAAACAGTGCACTGGAGGAAAGCGAGCTTAATATTTGTGACGTCATTGCAGCACGTACGTAATCGCTGCGTGGCCCCGTCCCTGAACCTGATTGACAGCAGAACCAGGAAGAGGGTGGGAGCTGCTGACTGGCTCAGGAGCAGTAGCGGTTGGTGGCGCTGGCAGGGAGTGTGTGGGGATTGTGGGAAAAATGTAGGTTCAGGAGGGGAAAAAGATTCGGAACCTGAGGGTTCTGGTGAATGCGGGAGGAGGTTGGAATGAAGTTGAATCTAGATCTGGAATCTGGATCTGGAATGATTTCCAGTGATTTGTTAGGAAAGGCTGGATACTTTGGAAGAAAAAAGGACTTCGAGGGATTGTTTAAATTTGACCTGGAACAGCCTTCTTTCATCAATCCCATTAAATTAATTACAGCAACTCAAAATGCTGCAGGAACGCAACAGCAACTATGGAAATGAGTTCAGTTGACATCTCGGGCCGAGACCATTCATCAGACCTGAGTTCCTCCGTCATTTTGTATGTGTTGTTTGGATCCGCACGTTTTCTCGTTTGAAATTAACTGCAGAGTTGAAATCTGCTTTAGGGAGTATAGAATGTGCTCAAACCTGAAGAGGAGGAGATGTGCCAATCGTTAAGATAAGAAACTGTGAGAAGGCTTTATTGGGTTAAAATAAGATAATATCTCTGTTTCCTGATGAAAATAGAGGTATCCGGGGTGTTAGAACTGTCACACAGGGGTGCTGGGAACGGACCCAAATGCGAGACACAGACATTGAAGTACAAGGAACAGGACTTGACTAGAGAAGGGACGTGACAGGATTCAGACCAGGAACAGGGACAAAAACGCAGACTTGGGCTGCGGAAAGCGGGACCAGGGCTAGAAACCATGGACTAGGAGACAAGCTGGGGCCTTTGCTCTTGAGCTTGGCTGCGGGATCGTCGAGGCTTGGGTTCTTGGAGATCACAGACAGATTCGGGAACCGAACATCAACATAGCCGGGACTTAACCTTCGAAAAGCCGGGACTCATCTTTAAGCAACGCACATCAAAGTTCCTGGTGAACGCAGCAGGCCAGGCAGCATCTTTAGGAAAAGGTACAGTCGACGTTTCGGGCCGAGACCCTTCGACAGGACTAACTGAAAGAAGAGCTAGTAAGAGATTTGAAAGTGGGAGGGGGAGGGGGATCTAAAATGATCGGAGAAGACAGGAGCGGGAGGGATGGAACCAAGAGCTGGCATATCAGCTCTTGTCTGAATGATGACTTGTAGCCTCTCCAATTCCCCAACTGAAGCAACAGCAGATGCTGTCTCGTTGGCTCTTCATACAACTCCGGAACATCTTTTCAGCAAAGATGCAAACATCTGGATACCCTTTATTGATTACAGCTCAGCATTCAACACCATCATCCCCTCAAAACTAATCAGTAAACTCCCAGTCCTGAGCCTCAATACCCCCTTGTGCAATTGGATCCTGGATTTCCTCAGCTGCAGACCCCAGTCAGTTCAGATTGACGAAAACAGCTCCTCCACAATCTCCATCAGCGCAGGAGGACCATTAGGAAGAGTGCTTAGCCCCCAGCACTACTCGCTTTACACCTATGACTGTGTGGCTGAGTACAGCTCCAACACCGTATACAAGTTTTCTGACGACACCACTGTTGTGGGCTGTATCAAAGGTGATGATGAATTAGCATGCAGTGGGGTGACAGAGAACTTGGTTGAGTGGCATAATAACAACAACCTCTCAATCAATGTCAGTAAGACCAAGGGACAGATTGTTGACTTCAGCAGGGGATCTGGAGGAACATGAGCCAGTAATCAAAGTACGATCAGAAGTGGAGAGAGTCAGTAACTTTAAATTCCTGTGTGTCACTCTCTCAGAGGACCTGTCCTGGACCCATCATATAAATATTACTGTGAACAAGGCACGGCAGCTTTTCTACTTCCTCAGGAATCTCAGAGATTCAGCATGCCATTGAAAACTTTGTCAAACTTCTATAAATGTCTGATGGAAGGTGTGCTGACTGGCAGCGTTATGAACTGGTATAGAAACACCAATGACTTTGAGTGGAAATTCCTACAAAGCTAGTGGATTCAGCCCAGCTACATCACGGGTAAAACATTCATAACCACTGAGCACATCTACATGAAACATAGCCATAGGGAAGCAACATCCATCATCAAAGATCCTCACCACACAGGCAATGCTCTTTTCTCACTGCTGCCATCAGGCAGAAGGTACAGGTACCTCAGTACACGCTCCACCAGGTTCAAGAACAGTTACTACCCCTCAACCATCAGGGACTTGAACAAAAGGGGATAGATACACTCATGTCAGGACACTTTTAAGGACCGTTATATTGTTATTTCCTGCTCATTATTTATTGCTATTTATTTTTCTGAAATTTCACTGTTTGTTTACAGTTTATAATTCCTCATATTTACAGTTCACAGTAAGTTATATTGATTTGCTCAGAATTGCCGCAGAAAAGAATCTCAGGGTTGTTTGTGGTGACATAATCTACTGTGAGAATAGATTTTCCTTTGAACTAGATGGTGATATATACGTACCATGAGGATAACTTACTTTGGGTTAAAATTTTGGCTTTGACAATATTTTTCCGTGACGCTCTTCATGAATTTTTCAGTGATCTAGTACAAGGTTTTTACCCCAAATTATAAAAGATTATCCACATAAAAATATGCAAAATACAAACATTAAATATGTATAATGCCGCAGAGTCATATTAAAATATGAATATTACTGTGGAGAATACACTCAATTCCCGTGGGTGGGGAGGGAGTCACCGATCCCGGAAATCTCCGTCTGCACCCACTCTGTTTACAATGATCGCAAGTTTTCCAGCGGCTCCACTGATTGACAGCTCCCTCTGCCCCGCCTCCCGGGCTGCGGACTCGCAGTCACGTGACACACCGAGCCAACCAATCCGTAAAGAATGACGTCACAGAGGTCCCACCTTTGTCGTTTCCTGGGGAACGGTAAATGCCGGCTGGGGGCGGGAGGACTATGGCGACGTGGGCTCGATCGTTTCGGCTCCTCTGTGGGATCCGCCTCTCCTCTTCCTGCCCGCGGAACAGTGAGTGTCTGTCAGCGCCTCACTGCACCGGCTCTCCGCCTCAGGTACAATATTTAAAACATATTTGCACAGTCACATGGATGGGAAAGGTTGAGAGGGATACCGGCCTAATGCAGGCAGATGGGACGAGTTCAGGTCGACAACTTGGTCGGCGTGGGTGAGTTGTACCGAAGGGACTGTTTCATTTCTGTATAAACCAGTGACTCTATTTTGGGAGTTAATTCCGGATGCCAGCTATTCTCTGTGTGAAATATTTACCCCTCAGATCCCCTTTAAATCTGTCTTTAAACAGTTTTGTCCAACTCTAATGAGAGGCAGTTGTTGGCTGACAAGGCAAGTAGAACACACAACCCTGTCTACCTGTGATGCCACATACAGGGAACTGTGTAACAATATTAGAGGCACATGCACAGGGGCTTCAGTGAGCAAGGCCCAGAGGGATATGAAACTAATGCAGGAAAGTAGGATTAGTATAGCTCTGTATGATGGGGAGCATAAATGTGATGGGCCAGAGGGTCTGTTTCTATCCCGTACAACCCTGACCACGGCAATCCTCCACTGCAGTGGGGTTTGTCACCTTCATTCTCAGCTGTGAGCTTGTTCCACTGAACCCCTTATCCTCTGAGAAGACATTTGCACCCTCCCACTGTGACCAAACTGTCAGACATCTCTCCTAATATCACCCAGAGTACTTCACCAAATTCCTATTTCAGAGTATCGCAACTGGTGCCCAGGAAATGGGAGCATTTTGGTAGCCTTTTAAGGGGGTTTGTTCAGTACTTGACCATTAATACCTTTGTACAACAAAAATCCATCGTACTGGGTTCTGAATGTTTTAGCTGAGTCCATCCTGAAGTTCTGTGTTTCAGGTTCCCACTGCACTTTCACAGTCAGTGGTTTCTGCATGTCCATACTGACCATCGAGAATCTGTCTCCACTAACTCAGCACCTGGTCTGTCTCCTACCCTGCCTTGGTGATTCAAATACTCATCCAGATGGTCCTTAAATACCAGCCTGCACCATCCCCTCAGGCAGTGTGTTCCAGATTGTAACCTCCTGGGGAGAGAGGACAGTTTTCCTCAGATCCTCTTTAAACCACACATTTCTCCCATTCAACTTAGTTGCACACACTGCATACTTGTGTGTATTAAATTCCATCTGCTATTTTTCCAGCTGGTCCACATCCCATGTCAAGATTAGCAATCCTTCCTCACTGTCCTCTGCACCCTTAATCTCAGTGTCATCTGTAAATTTGCTGATCCAGTTTAATACATTCTCATCCAGATCATTAATACAGATGGAAAACAACAAAATACCCAGCACCGGGAAGTTCAACCAGGGCAGGATGTACACAGTGAATGACAGGTTCCTGAGAAATGTTCATGAACAGAGACTTTGTGTGTTTCTGCCTCCACTACTTCCTCTGGCGGCTCATTTGGGATACCAGATATTCTCTGTTACATTGACTGTTCCATTTATAATAAATTACTGTGATTGCATAGTTAGACGGAGACATGATGTAAAGATTTTTACTCCTGATACATGTGAAGGATGTAAGAAATAAGGTCAATTCAATTCTCCATGCGAAATATTTAACCTCCGATCACCTTTAAACCTCCTCCCTCTCACCTTAAATCCATTCCCTTCAGTTTTAGACAGTTTTAGTTGGAAAACAGTCTCTGTCTTTATAACCTTTATATCCCTCACATAACTTTATCCACCTCCATCAACTCACCTTTCAGATCCCCTTTAAACCTTCAATCTGTCACGCCAAAACTACTCCCTTCAGTTTTCGGAGTGAGAAAACTGTTCCTTCCCTAGAAGACCCTGGGGAGTGAACAGTTTGTGCCCACCCATCTCCAGATGATTCCATTAATCCATGAAACTGTCCCCTGCACCAGATTCTCAGCCACACATTCATCAGTGGTATCTTCCTATATCTCTCTGCACTAACAAGTATCACTGGCAGTAATATAAAGCTTAGTAATTTTAGTTTCTCACTTCTTTCTCTATATTTACTGCACAGGGCACAGCCTTCTTCCTCCCTACGTTGCTATTACTAACATGCACCATCCACCACGATGTCTGACTGCCAGTCTTCCATTTGAAATGTCCTGCGACTGCTGCGAGACCATCAGACCATAAAACACAGGAGAAGAATTAGGCCATTTGGCCCCATGCAGTTTGCTGCACCATTCTGCCAGGGATCAGCGATCATGACAGATCTCATTACCCTCTCAAATCCTCTTCCTACCCCCACCAAGAATCAAGAGCCTCCACATTAAATACAGTCAAGTCACTTTTTATTGTCATTTCGTCCATAAACTGCTGGTGCAGTACACAGTAAAAACGAAACAACATTCCTCCAGGACCATGGTGCTACATGAAACAACACAAAACTACACTAGACTAAGTGAGATAACAAAAGGCTACACAGAAACTACACTGGACTACAGACCTACACAAAGTGCGCAAAACAGTGCAGGGCAGTACAATAAATAATAAACAAAACAGCCACAGTACAGTACAAATTACAATATAATAATAAATGATGTAGATATCAGTCTAGACTCTGTGTATTAAGGAGTCTGATGGCTTGGGGGAAGAAACTGTTGCCCAGTCTGGTCGTGAGAGCCCAAATGCTTTGATACCTTTTGCCCGATGGCAGGAGGGAGAAGAGTTTGAATGAGAGGTGCGTGGGGTCCTTCACAATGCTGTTGGCTTTACGGGTGCAGCGTGTGGTGTAAATGTCTGTAATGGTGGGAAGAGAGATCCGAAGATGATCTCAGCTGACCTCACTATCCGCTGCAGGGTCTTGCGATCCGAGACGGTGCAATTTCTGAACCAGGCAGTGATGATGCAATATACCCAATGAATTGGCCACAGCCATCTGTGGGGATGAATTCAGAGTCGGAACCAGACTTAAGTTTATTACCACTGGCAGGTGTCATGAAATTTGTTAATGTAGCAGCAGCAGTTTAATGCAGTACGTGATAATATAGAAAGAATAAATAAATCAGTATGTGTGTATATGGATATGTGTATTATGTAGATTAAAAACAGTGCAAAAACAGAAATAATATAGTTCCAATAATATACAGTATATAGAATACATCTATAGCAGTTTTTGAGTGTTTTAAAGTGACAGACCAAATATCTTCAAACTCCTGATGAAATATATCCACTGTCTTGCCTTTTTTATACTGTAGCTGCATCAATATGTTGGGACCAGGTTTGATCCTCAGAGATGTTGACACCCAGGAACTTGAAATTGTTCCCTCTCTCCACTTCTGATGCCTCTCTGAGGATTGGTTCGTGTTTCCTCATCGTACCCTTCCTTCAATCAGCTCTTTTGTCGCACTGACATTAAACACGAGGTTGTTGCTGTGACACCACTCAACGAGCTGGTAAATCTTACTCCTGTATGCCCTCTCCTCTCCATCTGAAATTCTACCAACAGCATATTTATGGATGGCATTTGAGTTATACTTAGTCACACGGTCATGGTTATGGAGGGAGTGGAGCAGTCGGTTAAGCACACATCCCTGAGGTGCACCAGTGCCAGTGTTGATTGTCAGCGAAGAGAAGATATTAATTTGAACTTGAATTGACTTTATTTCTTACATCCTTCACGTACATGAGCAGTAAAAATCTTTACATTATGTCTCTGTCTAAATGTGCAACCATAGTGATTTATAATCATTGATAATAAATAGAACAGTCAATGTAACATAGAAATGCCCTCAAATTAGTGTGATGGCCTGGTGGAAACATAGAAACATAGAAAATAGGTGCAGGAGTAGGCCATTCGGCCCTTCAAGCCTGCACCGCCATTTGGTATGATCATGGCTGATCATCCAACTCAGAACCCTGCACCAGCCTTCCCTCCATACCCCCTGATCCCCGTAGCCACAAGGGCCAAATCTAACTCCCTCTTAAACATAGCCAATGAACTGGCCTCAACTGTTTCCTGTGGCAGAGAATTCCACAGATTCACCACTCTCTGTGTGAAGAAGTTTTTCCTAATCTCAGTCCTAAAAGGCTTCCCCTTTATCCTCAAACTGTGACCCCTCGTTCTGGACTTCCCCAACATCGGGAACAATCTTCCTGCATCTAGCCTGTCCAATCCCTTTAGGATTTTATACGTTTCAATGAGATCCCCCCTCAATCTTCTAAATTCCAACAAGTACAAACCTAGTTCATCCAGTCTTTCTTCATATGAAAGTCCTGCCATCCCAGGAATCAATCTGGTGAACCTCCTTTGTACTCCCTCTACGGCAAGGATGTCTTTCCTCAGATTAGGGAACCAAAACTGCACACAATACTCCAGGTGTGGTCTCACCAAGGCCTTGTACAACTGCAGTAGTACCTCCCTGCTCCTGTACTCGAATCCTCTCGCTATAAATGCCAGCATACCGTTCGCCTTTTTCACCGCCTGCTGTACCTGCATGCCCACTTTCAATGACTGGTGTATAATGACACCCAGGTCTCGTTGCACCTCCCCTTTTCCTAATCTGCCACCATTCAGATAATAATCTGTTTTCCTATTTTTGCCACCAAAGTGGATAACTTCACATTTATCCACATTAAATTGCATCTGCCATGAATTTGCCCACTCACCCAATCTATCCAAGTCACCCTGCATCCTCTTAGCATCCTCCTCACAGCTAACACTGCCGCCCAGCTTCGTGTCATCCGCAAACTTGGAGATGCTGCATTTAATTCCCTCATCCAAGTCATTAATATATATTGTAAACAACTGGGGTCCCAGCACTGAGCCTTGCGGTACCCCACTAGTCACTGCCTGCCATTCTGAATAGGTCCCGTTTATTCCCACTCTTTGCTTCCTGTCTGCTAGCCAATTCTCTATCCACATCAATACCTTACCCCCAATACCGTGTACTTTAAGTTTTCACACTAATCTCCTGTGTGGGACCTTGTCAAAAGCCTTTCGAAAATCCAAATATACCACATCCACTGGTTCTCCCCTATCCACTCTACTAGTTACATCCTCAAAAAATTCTATGAGACTCGTCAGACATGATTTTCCTTTCACAAATCCATGCTGACTTTGTCCGATGATTTCACCGCTTTCCAAATGTGTTGTTATCACATCTTTGATAACTGACTCCAGCAGTTTCCCCACCACCGACATTAGGCTAACCGGTCTATAATTCCCCGGTTTCTCTCTCCTTCCTTTTTTAAAAAGTGGGGTTACATTAGCCACCCTCCAATCCTCAGGAACTAGTCCAGAATCTAACGAGTTTTGAAAAATTATCACTAATGCATCCACTATTTCTTGGGCTACTTCCTTATGCACTCTGGGATGCAGACCATCTGGCCCTGGGGATTTATCTGCCTTTAATCCCTTCAATTTACCTAACACCACTTCCCTACTAACATGTATTTTGCTCAGTACCGCCATCTCACTGGACCCTCTGTCCCCTACTATTTCTGGAAGATTATTTATGTCCTCCTTAGTGAAGACAGAACCAAAGTAATTATTCAATTGTTCTGCCATGTCCTTGCTCCCAATAATCAATTCACCTGTTTCTGTCTGTAGGGGACCTACATTTGTCTTTACCAGTCTTTTCCTTTTTACATATCTATAAAAGCTTTTACAGTCAGTTTTTATGTTCCCTGCCAGTTTTCTCTCGTAAGCTGTCCCGGAGCCTGTTGGTCCTGGCTTTTATGCTGCGGTACCATTTCCTGGATGGTTGCAGCTGGAACAGATTGTGGTTGGGGTGACTCGGGTCCCCAATGATCCTTCAGGCTCTTTTCTCACACTTGTCTTTGTAAATGTCGTGAATCATGTGAAGTTCACAACTACAGATGTGCTGGGCTGTCCACACCACTTTCTACAGAGTCCTGCGATTAAGGGAGATACAGTCCCCATATCAGGCAGTGATGCAGCCAGTCAGGATGCTCTCAATTGTGCCCCTGTAGAAAGTTCTTAGGATTTGGGGGTCCATAGCAAACTTCCTCAACTATCTGAGGTGAAAGTGACGCTGTTGTGCCTTTTTCACCACACAGCCTGTATGTATAGACCATGTGAGCTCAGTAATATTGATGCCGAGGAACTTAAAGCTGTTTACCCTCTTAACCCGGGATCCATTGATGTCAATAGGGGTTAGCCCGACTCCATTAATCCACACAATCTAATTATCACCAGTCTGCACAGATTGTGGTCTCCCGGTTAGGAAGTTGAGGATCCAACTGCAGAGGGACCAGGTTCTGTAGCTTAGTAATCAGGACTGTGGGAATGATGGTGTTAAATGCTGAGCTCTAGTCAATGAACAACATCCTGACATAGGCTTCACAGATTCACTACCTTTACTGAGGAAATTACTCCTCATCTTTGTTCCAACAGGGTGTCCTTCTATTCTGAGGCTGTGCCTATGGTCCTAGACTGCCCCATTATCGGAAACACCCTCCTCACTCCATCCATCCCAGGCCTTTCAATATTTGATCGGTTTCAACGAGATTCCCTCATTCTTCTGAAGTCCATTGAGGTTCGGCCCAGAGCCATCAAACAATCCTCGAGCATTAACCCTTTTATTGCCAGGATCATTCTTGTGAACCTCGACTGGACCCTCTCCTATGCGAGCACGTACCTTTTTAGATAAGGGGCCCAAAACAGTTCACAATACTCCAAATGTGATCGGACCAACGCCTTATCAATCATCAGCATTACATCCTTGCTTTTGTATTGTAGTCCTCTCTAAATTAATGCTAACGTTGCATTTGGCTTCCTTACCACTGACTCAACCGGCAAGATTATCATTTGGAAATTCTGCACATCTGAGACATGCCTGACCCTGGTACCCAGGAGGGGACACACCATCGTGTCATCTCTCCTGCGGCCACAGAATCTCCTGCACATCCCCTGTACTGTGAGTCTGCTGTCATCACTGCTCTGCTTGACCGTTCCTCCCGCGGAGCATTGGACCGGGGTGTCAGTACCACCGACCTGACAGACTGCTGTTCTCTGGTTCATCATCCTCCCAGGGGTATCCAAAGGAGTGTACTTGTTTCTGAGGGTCACAGCCACAGGGAGACATTGCACTCTTTGTCTCTTCCCCTTTCCAGGTGTGGTCGTGACCAAACTATTTGCAGCCTGACCTCAGGTTTGACCAACCCACTAAATCTCTGGTCTCAGCATCCTGGAAACTCTAGGTCTATCCATCTCCAGCTCCAATTCCTTCACACGGTCAGTCAGGAGCATTACCTCTTTCAGAACCCTGGGGTGCAGTTCATCTGGTCCGGGTGACTTATAAACCCTCAGGGCTTTCAGCTTTTTGAGCACCTTTTCCTTTGTAATAATACCGCACTCTCTTCTCTTCCCTCACACCATTCAGCATCTGGCACACTGCTAGTATCTTCCACTGATACAAAATACTCATTTAGTTCATCTGCCATTTCCTTGTATTCCCCCCCCCAAACCCCGCCGTTATTATTCCCCTGGCCTCATATTCCAGCAGTCCTTTACCCAGTCTCACCTCTGTTTTATTTTTACGTACTTGAAAAAGCTAAAACTATCCATTTTGATCATGTTTGCCAGCTTGCTTGCATGTTTCATCTCTTCCCTCTTTAGGGTGCTCTCTGTCAGGTGTTAAAGCTTCCCAGTCCTCTGCATTCTGAATAATTTTTGCTTGTTGTATGTCCTCCCTTTTGGTTTTACATTAGCATTGACTTCCTTTGTCAGCCATGGTTGTACTATTTTGCTATTTGAGTATTTATTTGTTTTCTGAATACATTTATCCTACACCTTCCTCATTTTCCCAGAAACTCACACCATCACTGCTCTGCTGCCATCCCTGCCAGCATCTCCTTCCAATTTACTTTAGCCAACTCCTCTCTCAAACCACTGTAACTACCTTAACTCCACTGAAACACTGCTGTGTCAGACTGTACTTTCTCCCTGTCCAATTTCAAGCTGAACTCAGTGATACTGAGATCACTGTCTCCTAAGGGTTCTTTTACCTTCAGCTCCCTAATCACCTCCAGTTTATTCAATAACACATAATCCAGTATAGCTGATCCGCTAGTACCTCAATGACAAACTGCTCTAAAAAGCCATCTGTTCAGCATTCAGCAAACTCACTCTCTTGAGATCTATTTCCAACCTGATTTTCCCAATCAACCTGCATGTTAAAATCTCCCATGACTCCGATGAAATCTCCCACAACATTGCCCTTTTGACCTGCCTTTTCTATTTCCTGTTGTAATCTGTGCTCCACATCCCAGCAACTGCTGGAAGACCTGTGTACAACTGCCATCAACGTCCTTTTTACACTTGCAGTTTTTTACCTCAACTCACAAGGATTCAACATCTTCCGATCCTGTGTCACATCTTTCTACTGATTTGTTACCATTCTTTACCAGCAGAGCCATGCCCTCCCCATTGTCTACCTTCCTATCCCTCTGATACGTGTCACCTTAGGCACTTAGCTCTCAACTAGAAACATCCTTCAGCGGTGATTCAGTGATGGTCACAACATTATACATGACCATCCGTAATAGGGCAATAAGATTATGCATCTTATTTATGAAACTCTGTGAATTAAGATATAACAGTTTGAGTTCTGCATTTGCTACCCTTCTTCATTCTGCATCCCTCATGCACTGATACTCACCCTGCTGGCTGCAGTTATGTCCTATCATCTGCCTGCCCTTCCTGACAGTGTGACTGCATGCGATCTTTGTTTTTTTACCATCTGTCCTACCCTGAGTCCTTTCACGCCTGTTCCCACGCCCCTGCCAAATTAGTTTAACCCTCCCCAACCGTTCTAACAAACCAGCAGTATGCCCACAAGAAAACTAATCTCAGGGTTGTATATGGTGACAGAAATGTATTTTGATAATACATTTACTGTCAGCTTTGAACTTTGTAGTAGACAGCCGGGTGTTGTACTGGTCTGTGTCCTCACTGACTGGTGCTGTGCTCAGTGTGCTTGGTATACAGTGTCAGTGTTTCGACAGAAGTGTGTCCTTATTACACAATTGATCTTGTCCATCCTGGATCTTGGAAAATTCACTGGCGACCAGAATGATTTTTTCAGACTATTATTGGGCAGAGAATCATTCTCTGATCATCGAGACTATTTGACTCATCAAGTTAATACCAACTCCTGCTACAACTTTTCCACAGTCCCATTCCCCACTCTGTCCCCACAGCTCTGCAGGTCATTTCCCCTGAACGACTTGTCTAATTCCTCTTTGAACACTGGTTGTTCCCGCCACCACTCTGCTGAGTCCCATATTTCCCAAGGTGAAGTCAAGAATGTTCCCCTCCCTGGTGGACCAGATATTTTCAGGAAACCTTCCTGAACACAAATAATGCCCCATCCAAGCCTCAGCCAATCCAGAACTGGTCGCTGCGTTACTGCAGTACTTGTATCATCCCAGTCTGAAACAGACCTGTTATTCTGTCTCAGTATGATAACTGTCTTCAGTCAGTATTAACACACTTCCTTCCCAGTACTGAGCTCTGGTCTTGTGCACCAGCCTTACATGTGGCACCTTGGCAAATGGCTCCTGAAAATCCAAGAACACCACTTCTCCAACTTCCCCTGTAAAGTCTCAAATCTCTGGTATGTTTGTTAAACTTGACTTAACATTCAACACCCCCGGTTACAGGGTCCAAAACAGGTTCCAGATGGACAGGGTGGTGAAGAGTCTTTTGGAACACTGGCCTTCAGTCAGGCACGGAACACAGAAGCTGGGATGAGATGTTGCAGTTGTACAACATGGCGGTTTGGCTGCATTTCGCAAATAGTGTTTAGTTTTAGTGACCCTGCTGTATGACAGACACCATTAAGCTGGAAAGAGTGCAGAGGAGATTTGCGGGGATGTTACTGGATCTCAAAGGATTTGTGGAAAGGTGTTTCGGACAATTTCCCCTGGAATGTTGGAGAATGAGTGCTGATATTGCAGAGGTGTATAAAATCATGAGGGAACTGGAGGCTGGTCAGTAAATGGAATGAGCTGCGAGGGGGAGTGGTTGAGTCAGGTACATTAAAAAGGTACTTGGATAGGTAGATGGGAGGGAAAGATTTTGAAGTATCTGGGCCAAATGCAGAGAAATGGGACAAGGAGGAGGATAACCTTGTTCATAATGTGGTGTTGAGGGGGTTACAGACACAAGCTCAGTTGGGAACTTTGGTTGTCGTGGAATCTGTGTGAATCTGACTGTAGACCCTGTTGAGTTAGTTCAATGACATTAAACTTTTCCAAACCACTTGTTATTTCTTCATAGATTATTGATTCTAGTACCTGAAGTGAAATTAACAGGACTACAGTTACTTGCTTTTTATCTTCCACTCTTCTTCAGCAATGGTTTTCAACTCCGCTGGGACCTTTCTGTAACAGTGAGTTTTGACAAACTTCAGTGTCACTACTTTCTCTCCAGATTTCCTGTGAAACCTCCAGTGCAGGTCATTGGGACCTCGTAAAGTTTGCTTTTAGTCCCATTAGTTTCTCCCTTGTGATGGCGATCGTTACACATTATGGCACAATGTTGAAATGTCACCGTTAGATATCTGTGGGATGTTTGCTGTGACCCACTGTGAACACTAATGCAAATTATTGAGTTAACTTCTCTGCGTGTTCCTTGTTACTTTTAGCTTTTATCTCATCACTGGTTCCTAGAAAATTCCTGATTCTCTTGTCTACCACCAGCCCTTGCCTCTTTGTATGTTCTTTGATTTAATATTTCCTTGAATGCCTTTGACCACACCTCAGGATCTTGAGGCCACTCCTCCCCATGTCTTCTTTCCCTCCCCCTTTCACCATCACTGTCCCTACATGTAAAGTGCCTATGAAAAGTATTCACACCCCTTGGAAGTTTTCATGTTTTATTGGTTTACAACATTGAATCTCAGTAGATTGAATTTGGCTGTGTTTGAAACTAATCAATGGAAAAAGACTCTTTCGTGTCAAAGTGAAAACAAAGCTCTACAAAATTACAGACCTAAAACACAAAATAATTTTCTGTACAAGTATCCACCCCCATTAATATGACACACCAAATCATCAGTGGTGCAGCCAATTAGTTTTCGAAGTTACATAATCAGTTAATTGGAGATGACCGTGTGCAGTCAAGGTGTTTCAATTGATTGTAGTAATAGTACACCTGTAAGTGGAAGGTCCAACTGCTGGTGAGTCAGTATCCTGGGAGAAACTACACCGTGAAGACAAATTAACACTCTGAGCTGCTCTGCAAACAGGTAACTGAAAAACACAAGCCAGGAGATGGATACAAGAACATTTCCAAGTCACTGAATGCCCTTGGAGTATAGTTAAGTCACTCATCCAGAAGTGGGAAGAATTTGGCACAGCTGTAAATCTGCCAAGAGCAGGCTATCCTCAAAAACTGAGTGGCCATGGAAGAAGGGGCCAGAGGGGGAGGCCACCAGGAGACCTATGATAACTGTAGAGGAGTTACAAGCTTCAGTGGTGGGAGAGATTGTGCATACATCAACTGTTGCCCGGGTGTTTCACCAGTCGCAGCTTTATGGGAGAGTGGCAGAGAAAAAGCCACTGTTGAAAAATGCTCTCATGAAATCTTGCCTGAAGTTTGCCAGAATACGTGGGGGACTCTGAAATTAGTTGGAAGAAGATTCAATGGTCTGATGAAAACAAAATTGAATTTTTTGACCATCACAAACACTAAGTTTGGAGTAAGCCAAACACCACACAACATCAAAAACACACCATCCCTACCATGAAGTGTGGTGGAGAGTGCATCATCCTGTGGGTATGCTTCACTGCAGCAGGCCCTGAAAGGCACGTAAAGGTAGAGGGTAAAATGAATGCAGCAAAATACAGGGAAATCCTGGAAGAAAACCTCATGCAATCTGCAAGAGAACTGAGACTTAGGAGAAAATTAATTCTCCAGCAAGAAAATGACCGCAAACATAAAACCAAAGCTGCACAGGAATGCCTTAAAACAACAAAGTTAATGTCCTGGAGTGGCTTTGTGAGAGTCCAGACCTCAATCCAATTGAGAATTTGTGGCTGGACTTGAAAAGATCTGTTCACTCACCAACCCATGCATTGTGACAGAGCTTCAGCAGTTTTGTAAAGAAGAATGGGGAAGATTGCAGTGTTCAGATGTGCAAAGCTGATAGACACCTATCCACACAGACTCAACTGTAAATACTGTCAAAGATGCACCAACTGATCACGGATTTGAAGGAGGTGAATGCAAAGGCAATGAATTATTTTGTTTCATATTTACAATTAATTTAGATCACTTTGTAGAGATCTGTTTTCACTGTGACACCATAGTCTTCTGTTGATCAGTGCCAAAAAAGCCAAATTAAATCCATTGCAAAACAATAAAACATAAAAACTTCTGAGGAGACGGAACATTTTTTATAGGCACTGTATCCACTCCTTCACGAGCACGTTATGAACAAATCCACCCTGCTCTTTTCCATTTTGCCGATTCCGTGTGGAACATTGAATACAGTGTAATGTCGAATTCCCAGTCCCAGTCTCTGTAACCATGTCCCTGCAATAGCTGTTAGATCAAACATATTCATGAGTACACAATATGGAGCAGATGGCAACCTGCCCTTCGGCCCACAATATCTGTGCCAATCATCATAATGATCAGACTTTATAAAGTACTGGGGAGGTCTCACTGGAGTATCTTGAGCAGATTTGGGCCCTTTTTCTCATGAAGGATGGACTGAAACTGGATTGCTTTCAAAGGAAGTTCTCCAGGTTGATTGCAGGATGAAACAGGTTGCCACATGAAGAGTGTTTGATGGCTCTGGGCCTGTATTCACTGGAATTTTTGAACAATGAGGAGTGGCCCAATTGAAACCTATCGAAGTGTGAAAGGCAATGATAAAGTGGATGTGCAGAAGATCGGAGTGTCTAATATCAGAGGACACAGCCTCGGAATAGAGGAGCATCCTTGTAGAATGTGGAGATGAGGAATTCCTTTAGCCAGAGAGTGGTGAATCTGTGGAATTCATTGCCAAAGGAAGCTGTCAAGCCAGGACTTTATGTATATTTAAGGAAGAGGTTGATTGATTCTTGATTGGTCAGAGTATGAAGGGATACAGGGGAAAGGCAGGAGACTGGGGCTGAGAGGAAAAATGGGTCAGCCATAATGAAATGTCAGAGCAGACTTGATGGGCCAAATGGTCGAATTCTGCTCCTATATCTTAGTCTGTGTCACCTCCTCAGAAACCTCAATCAATTTTATCAAGCGTGATCTGCCCACACAAAACCATGTTGATTGTCCCTAAGCAGGCCATGCCTTTCTGAATGTGCATAAATCCTGTGCCTCAATATCCTCCCCAGTAGCTTCTCTACCACTGAGATGAGGCTGCCTTGCCTATAGATTCCTGGATTCTTGTTATTTCCCTTCTTGATCAAAGCTGCAACATTTGCGACACTCCAATCCTGAGGGACCTCACATGTTGTGATCGAGGACACATAGATCGTTGTCAAATCGCCAGCAATCTGCTCACTTGTTTCTTTCACTGTTGTAGGATATTTGCCTTCAGGCCCTGGAGTCTTATCCATCTTACTGCTTTTCAGATGTCCCAGCACAGCCTCCTCCTTAATCTCAACATGTCTCTGCACATTAGCATGTCTCACTCTGTTTTCATTGTCATTCAATTCCTTCTCCTCAGTAGATACTGACACAATGTACTCATTTAGTACCTCAGCCACTTGGTCTGACTTCAACCACAACATTCCTCCTTTAATCTTGAGTCGACCTTTCTATTCTCTGGTTATCCTCGTCTTATTAATACAAACCACAAGGCCTTGGGATTATCTTTGGTCCCACTCCACAAGGACAGTTTGTGGCCCCATTTGGCCTTTCCTGTCATCTGCTTGAGCATTTCCCGGCTATCTTTATATTCCAAAGGTACCCAGTCTGACGTTAGCTTCACAAACCTTCCATATCCTTCTGACTAAATTTAGGATCTCTCTGCTCATCCGAAGTTCCCTTACTTACCATCCTTCTCCTCACTCCTCACTGGAACATGCTGATCCTGAACTCAGAGTTACTGGTCTTTAAACAACTCCCACGTCAGATATGGACTTGTCTGACAGTGGCTGCTCCCAATCAATGCCCCTTGGTTCCTGTCTTCTTCCGTCCTGACTTGCCCTCCTGCAATTTAGTGCCTTCATACAAGATCTAATTTTATTCTTACTCGTAACTTTAAATAAAGTTGTGATCACTGTTCCCAAAATGTTCACTGACTCTTGGTTGTCAGCTGGCCTGGCCCATTTCCCAAAACTAATTCCTGTCTGTTCTCAGCTCTGGTTGAGCACTGCACATAAGGTTTCAAACACTCCTTGGATTCACTGAACAAATCTTGTGCATTTGAGCAAGATCCAGTCATTTCCAGGGAAGATGAAGTCCCTCTCTATGACAACCCTGTTGTTCTGCACCTCTCCATAAGCATCAACATATCCCATCCTCCACCTCCCGGTAGTTATTGGGGACCAATACGATAAACCCATCAGTGTAACTGCAGATTGCCTCTGTAAATGAGCCTTCCAGTTTGCTGTGACATTCCCAGTGGGGTAACCTCTGCATCTTTTAACCCCCCACTCACATGTAAAACAATCAAACCCAGGAATGTTGAGCTGCCAGCCCTGTCCCTCTGCTAATGTAACACTCGTAGTGTGGAAATAAACTCATTTCAGCCCATCAGTCCCACCATATTGGCCTGACATTAGCGCTGTTCTTTTCAGTCTGTCTTGTCATACATACATTCTCCCACTTGCTACTCCAGTTCAAACTCTGCCAAGTGACACCATCAAACCTCTTGGCGAAGATATTAGTTCCCGTCCGGTTCAGATGCAAATGGTCTTGTTTGTCCCGGTCCCCCACCTGCCTGGAAGGGAGCCCATTGATCCATGAAGACCTCCCTCCCGCATCAGTTCCTCAGCGACAAATTAAACCGCATAAAATATCGATTTCCCACCCCACAGCCACATGCTTTGCGTCATAATACAATCCTGGAAGTCCTGATTTCTTTAACCTTGTTCCCGAAAATCACTGTGCAGGACCTCATCCCTGCTCGTTTAAACCCTTCCGTGTAGCACGAAGAATGCTCCCTGGAAACATATTGGCTCCCCTTCTCCTTGGACCCGGCTCTCGTTTCCCTTGAGTGCTAATGATCCTTGTACCTGAAGACCCACCCACCTCGCACCAGCTCCTCAGCCACCCCTTTACCTGGGCTTTAGAAAGTGCCAGAAGCGCGGTCTATATATCTGGTTATGTATCCTGTTCCTGTATGTGACCGGTCTTTCATTTTCCTGGCGACACAGAGGAACAATTCTTCTAATGAATCAATCCTCTCATCACTGGAAGTGACCGCACCCTCGCCCACCAACTGCTATGTGTGAGGGCGCTCGCACTGGTCGTGGGGCCGAGAGGGACAGACCGAGGTCCTCGGGGATTTGCGGAATGAAAAAGCGCTTCCTATAATTTAAAGCAAGAGAATCGGCAAATTCACAGAAATCCTCTAGTATGTACGTGGTGTGTGAGGGAGTTTTGTTTTCGCTGGAGCGCTTTGTGTCGGATGAATCGTTGGAAATTGGCGGTTGTGGTAAAGTGAAGGCGGAGCTGGACGATGAGAGGCCGGTCTCGGCTCTGTCCGTCACTCTGACTCTGTCTCCTCCCCTCCCCGCCTCTGTCTCTCTGCGCGTTTCTCGGGCTGGTCGGGGCGCTTTGTATAAAAGGAGACAGCAACAGTCAGTTTGTCAGTGAGCAGCGACCTGAGTGAAGCAGCATCATGTCTGGCAGAGGGAAAGGAGGCAAAGGACTGGGCAAAGGCGGAGCCAAGCGGCACCGTAAAGTGCTCCGTGATAACATCCAGGGCATCACCAAACCGGCCATCCGCCGTCTGGCTCGCCGCGGCGGCGTCAAGCGGATCTCGGGTCTGATCTACGAGGAGACCCGCGGAGTGCTGAAGGTTTTCCTGGAGAATGTGATCCGGGATGCGGTCACCTACACTGAACACGCCAAGCGCAAGACGGTCACTGCCATGGATGTGGTGTACGCTCTGAAACGCCAGGGCCGCACTCTCTATGGCTTCGGCGGCTCAAAAACTCCCACCTCCTCCCGAGCACAAAACAAAGGCTCTTCTAAGAGCCACCCACCGCCTCACAGACGGAGTCGTAGCCACAGACTTTTAATTATTTTTTATCGATTTATTCATATGGTTACATTTGCAACAGATTAATCGGTTCCGCTTGAAATATTTCTGCGAATCTGCCTTTCCAGTCGGTGATTACGACTAACCCTCTGAACGCATTAAGATCGATCTTAATCCTTTTATCCGTTTCGGACAGAAATGAGTTCAGTCGTTTAGAGAAACGATTCCGTAATTATAAATTTAAGTCTTAACTGAGGGAATTAGATATTAATTTTTTTAACATGAAACTGACATTGTATAATCCATGATCTAATTAATGGTAAATAATTTTAAAAGTAGTCAAGCACCGTTGCAGGTTGCTGTGAAATTGGCGGGCAATTTGAAATTAATCCTGCGCCATTCACACTGTATTCTGATCCGAAGAAGTCCCACCGCCAGTAAATTCCTGGAGATCCTTCACTGTGTACGTGGTGTGTGAGGGAGTTTTTTCTCTCTCAGGAGCTCTGTGTTTCGGACAAACCGTTGGAAATTACCGGGTGTATTAAAGTGAAAACGGACCTGGAAGATGAGAGGCCGCTCTCGGCTCTGTCCGTCACTCTGACTCTGTCTCCTCCCCTCCCCGCCTCTGTCTCTCTGCGCGTTTCTCGGGCAGGAGTAGTGGCAGAGGATTGGAGGATGGGTCATGGTATGCAGTAACTTAGAATCGAAGGAAAACTAAACACAAGAAACTGTGCAGATGCTGATGGAGGGTCTCGGCCTGAAACGCCGGCTGTTTACTCGCTGCCTGGCCTGCTGAGTTCCTCCAGCATTGTGTGTGTGTCGCTGCAAGGAAAAGCCCGGGAGCTTCAGACTGGTGAGACTCGTGTCTGGAAGGAGAGACCACTGGATACAATATCGGCCTGGTGGTCGGAGACAAAGTCATTGTTTAGACTGGAGACCTGTGATCATTAGTGTGGCGTCGGGATTCCAGTCAAGTCTGCTGCTGCAGTTCATTTATTAAAGACTCGGCTGACAATGTCAATGACCAGCTCAGCAAATTTACCCATGTCACTAAAGTTGGTGATATCGTGGAGTGTGAAAAATGTAACTAACATTACAACAGGACGGTGATCAATGAGGTCAGTGATTTGAGGAATGACAGATAAATGTGAGATGTTCCATTGTCATTGACGAACCAGGGCAGAACTGCCGTGGGGAATGGTCTGTCCCTGGGAGTGCTGTAAAACAGAGATATCGGGGTGCAGATATCGAATTCCTTCAGAGTGTAAACACAGGTCGGCAGGACGGTGAAGAAGGTGTTCGCCACACTCGCATTCATCGGTCAGAGTATCGGGCACTGGACTGTGACGGCACATTACAGCTCTACCAGCCTCGGGGAAACTACTCTTGGAGCACGGAGTACAGTTATAGTTGCCCTGGGATCAGAGGGTGACATTAAACTGGAGAGGGTGCAAAAATGATTTAACAGGAGGCTGGATAGGCCAGGACCTTTCTCACCAGAGTGTATGTGACGTTAGAGAGGTGATAAAATAATGGCAGTCATAGATACGGTCAATAGTGAATCTGTTATCTCCAGGGTTATGGAGTTGGAAGCGAGAGATTACAGATATAAAGTGAGAGAGGAAAGATTTAAATGGGACCCTGAGGAGCAGGTTTTGTACACAGAATGTGCTGTTTATATGGAACAAACTACCCCAAGTGGTGGTATAGGTGGGCACAGTTGCAATATCTCTTGGACTGTGGAGAGGGAAGTTTCACAGGGACATGGGCCAAATGCAGGCGACTGACAATGGTTTTGTTTGGCCACTTGGTCAGCATGGATGTGTTGGGCTGAAGGGCCTGTTTCTGTGCTGCATAACTCAGTGACTATGTCTGCTGCTGTGGCAGAGTGGGAGGGACAGTGTCAGTAGTGAGAAGGTTTGGGGGATGTAGACAGGAGAGTGGATGGTTGAGGATGTGGCAGATGGAACAGAATGTGGGGAAATGTGAGATCACCCATTCCCAGGAACAAACTGTAAGAGTCATTTCCACACGGGGATGTTCAGAGGGGCCTGGGCATCCTTGTAAACAAATGCAGATACAACAAGTAATGAGATAGGGAAATAGTATTTTGTCCTGTGATCCAGGAGGATTGGACAAGAGGGGTACAGATGTCTCACTGGGATTATATAGGACCCTGGTGAGAGCACACCTTGAGTGTGCTGTCCAGGTTTGGTCACACTTCCTCAGGAAGGATATCCCTGCAATAGAGGGAGTGCAGTGACTGTTCCCCACACTGACTGGTTCCAGGGATGGAAGGTTGGTTATGTGAGAGGAGAGTGAGTGGGCTGGGTCTGCATTCCCTGCAGTTCATGAGGAAATCTGTTAGATTCTTTCAGGATCTGACAGGCAGTCGGCAAGGATAATGTTTCCCCTGAATGAGAACTCCATAACTTTGGAAAATACCCTCAGAATGAGGTGTAAATCACAAACACGAGAGAATCTGCTGATGCTGGAAATCGAAAGCAACACACACAAAATGCTGGAGGAACTCAGCAGAACAGAAAGAGTAACCAGTCGACACTTCAGGCCGAGGCCCTTCCATCAGATCTCAGCGTGAAGGTGCTCAGCCTGAAGCATCGACTCGTTACCCTTTCCCATTGATGCTGCCTGGCCTGCTGACTTCCTCCAGCATTTTGTGTCTGTTGCTCAGAATGAGGTGACAAGCGTTCAGGATTGAAATGAGATGATATTTCTTTAATCAAAGAACAAAGAACTTCCGTATTCCTTATATAAGTAATGTGGAGCCTCAGGTGCTGGGTTGAGTCAAAGCTGAGATCAACAGTTTCTGGGAGAGTTTTAGTCATAAGATATAGGAGCAGAATTCGACCACTTTGCCTGTCGAGCCTTCTCTGGCATTTCATCATCACTGATCAATTTTTCCTCTGAACCCCAATCTCCTGCCTTCCTTTGTATCCCTTCGTGCCCTGACCAATCAAGAATCTATCAATCTCTGCCTGTACCCAGTGATTTGGCCTCCACAGCTGCCTGTGGCAAAAAAATTCACACAGTCACCACTCTCTGGCTGAAGAAATCCTCCTCATCTCCATTCTAAAAGGACGCCCCTCTATTTTGAAGCTGTGTGGTCCAGTTTTAGACACTCCCACCACAGGAAAAACCTTCTCCACATCCACTCAATCAAGCCCTTTCACTATTTGATAGGTTTCAATTTGGTAACCCTTCTTTCTGCTAGGTTCCAGTGAATAGAGGCCCAGAGCCGTGAAACTCTCTTCAGTAGACAAGCAATTTAATCATGAGTAAAATTCTCCATTTGTGATGTCATGTCAGCACAAAAAATCCTGGATTTCAGAGATGTTTGCATTTTGGAATTATGGACCAATCTGCACAACCCTAATTACTACTTTGTACTGCAGTAAACACTGTTTATCCATGCAATCACAGGCACACAGTTGCAAAATAAAGACAGGTGTAAATTTAAAGTAGGGAAGTTGAACCTTACTTGGAGGTAGAGCCTGATAACTAGGCCTCAGAACATTCGATTACCCAAATGATCAAAATAAAGCCAAGTAACAAGGTCCAAAATACCCACAACATGCAAAATTACATGCCTCTCGTTATGTTAGTCCATGGGATAAACCCTGGCTGGGTCGCCTAGGCGAGGATGTCTCATGATTGAAGACCCGAAACACCCAATGACCCTAAATAATATTACTCATGATGTGTCCCTTTGAACACCCAGTTCATTAAGCCAAGTGGTGTCAGGCCACATTAATGAAGGCATGGCCCAGATTGAAGTGGCTACACTACACTACCCTATCCACCATAGCCCCACATATCTCACCATACTAAACTCTACAGCCTTATCTCTCCCAGCCCCACATATACAACCACCAGCCCCACCCTCAAACCTAATCCTAAAGTCCAACGGGGCACACACCCCAATTAACCCTGGGCACACCCCCACAAACCCGATGACTAGTGTAAGGAGGAGGAAGATCCAATAAAGGCAAGTGTTGGACCTGGTTAATGAAGGCATGGGCCAGATCAAAGTGGCAGCGTTGTGTGACACTGAATCCAGAGTGACGAGTTGAAGAAGCACAAGAGGGATGATTCTCCCACTGCCCGCATAATCTCTTTGTTATTTTGATTTTGTTCTGATAGTCTTCTGACTCTTTGAATATTTTGGTATAATTCATATTTAATTTCAGTGGTTCTTGTCAATGTTGTGTCTCTGAGGCAATGTGTCTGTGATGCTGCTACAAATACGATGTTCCTTTCACCTGTGCATCAGTAAACTCATTTGAACTTTATATTGATATGTCCAAATCTCTCCTTCACTATCATGCTGCCCTATGTCATGAACTAAACGTCTTAGTGTTTAATTTTTACAAAATTTCATCTGATTTTATTTAATTCTGCGTTTGAAATTTGCGTTTCCCTTTTCAATCTCAGCCCGCACCCCGGCCTGTCTCTGCCCTTCAGTACTTCCTCCCGCATCAAACGACAGCGGTAAACCCCGCCCATTGGCGCCGCTTCCCATCCCCCAGCGTTCCGATTGGTGACTCATTTCTCCAAACAGCCAATGGAAATGCTCAGAATTCCCATCCTCATTAACATACCGCTTTGGGCGCTGCCTATTTAATCCGCGCTCCGAGCAGCTTCTGCTCATTATTGTGTTTGAAACCGACGAGGAAATGCCGGATCCAGCGAAACCCGCTCCTAAGAAGGGCGCCAAGAAAGCTTTGTCCAAACCAGCGAGCAAGACCGGCAAGAAGCGCAAGAGGTCCAGGAAGGAGACTTACGCCATCTACATCTACAAAGTGATGAAGCAGGTTCACCCCGACACCGGCATCTCCTCCAAGGCCATGAGCATCATGAATTCATTCGTCAACGATATTTTCGAGCGCATCGCGGGCGAGGCTTCCCGCCTGGCCCATTACAACAAGCGGTCAACCATCAGCTCCCGGGAGATCCAGACCGCCGTGCGCCTGCTGCTGCCCGGGGAGCTGGCCAAGCACGCCGTGTCCGAAGGGACAAAGGCGGTGACCAAGTACACCAGCTCCAAGTGAAGACAAGTTTACTGACAAAACAAACCGGAAAATCAAAGGCTCTTTTAAGAGCCACTCACGGTTTCGTTAAAAGAGTTACACAATGTTGAGACATGGAATTGAGGTAAATTTGGAATTTTTTGTTGAAATGCTCATTCAGAATCTTATCCCCGTTAATCAGAATTTGCTGTCCGCTGCTCAGTATAATCCCGATTTCTCTGTTAATTCCTGCCAACTGCCCAGACACGGAATCGTTACGCACCCCTTTCCCCGTCGCTTCCTCTCTGTCATTAGATTTCTCTGACTTGGACGCTAATTGTTTCTGGTTTAATTACCGTGGGTTCACTAAGCTTTGTCCCATTTTGGTTACTTCTCTTAACCCCATTCCAACGCGAGAGCTGAACACTGTCACGGGTCGTTCAGAGTATTTGTTAAAGCTCCACTTTCTGACGGGCGACCCGTTGCTAAACTGACTTGAGTTTGCACAATGGCCGACCGCGAACAGCAGCTGAGAATCGGTTTTATTCCAATCGTTTATCAATTGAAAGATATCGGTGAACTAATGTCCCAGGCACCATCGCAATATTAACCACACTTTGGTTAAGGGTGTGTCGGACTCCAGTAACGGGGGTAAAGAGCCGACAAACAAACCTGTTGTGGTTTAATTTCAGCAACAAAGGTTTTTTTGGCGGTGTTTTGCAAATGTCAGTTTATTTCGGCGGTTAGACGGTATTTTTCGCGCTTAACAGTTGCCGTCTCTTAATTGGTGAATAAGGCAGCTCTGTGATTGGAATATTTGCTCTTTCCAATCAGATCAGGCACTGTTTCACCAATCATAAACGCCCCACTACATTCCGCACCCCCCGCCCCGCCTGCATCAGAAGGGCGATTTCCAGAAGCCTGATTTCTGATGGTCAAGACTTCAAGTTTATTTCTGATTTATCAAATCTATGTGATGTTATATGTATCAGGAAACCTGATTTGTTACCACATTTAACTTCTTCCTTCCAGTGTTATATTGTAATTAAGCGTGATAGATTGGTTGGTAGAGGAGGTGGTGTTGCAAGTTTTTTAAAGAGAGGGAGAGGGCATAGAGTTGTGGATGTAAATGAAATGTATGAGGCATTTGAAGACACGTTTGATTCTACAGGTAGGGGCAATAAAGTGGTATATTATTATAACGTCGACTGTCCCTCTTCCTAGAGATGCTGCCTGGCCTGCTGCGTTCACCAGCAACTTTTATGCGTGTTGCTTGAAATTCCAGCATCTGTAGATTTCCTCGTGGTTGTGTTATTATAAC